>NC_141147.1:133336785-133532618 GCF_053477565.2 Lygodium microphyllum
GAGGATTTCGGAAAAAAGTGATCTTATCCTATAGTTTGGGGATAAAATAATAGGCGAATTCTATTAAAAATACAAATATGAGATTTGCTTGATTGTAAAAGATATCTTATTATAACATTATTTTGGAATCTCTTTTTAGAGAGAGAGAGAGGTGAGAGAAATCTCTTAAGGGGCAAAAAAGACAGTCCATACTTCTCCTAATGTAAATTGCACTTTTACTTTTCCTCTTGTATCTTAGTGCATGATGCCTTTTACAACACATATTTATTAATCTTTAAGTACACTATAATGATTATGCTTATGTTAGTTGTCGACTGGAGCCCCAAGAGGAACACCAAGGAAAAGGGAATTCTCTTGCAAGAAAATCTATCTTGTAACATCAACAAGCTTGTTTATTAGGTTTTATATGATCACAATGAAGAAAAGAACACCATGCACAACAAATCTTCATGCAACATCATGTAGATCTCCCACGGATTTGATAGAATCAACCATATTCTTCAATATCTTCACAAAATCCATCAATAGAACAAAGAAAGAAAAGGAATACATCATCTTTGAATGGAAATACATCACATAGTATTCATCTTCAATATCTTCATAGTCTTCTCTCTCATTCTCTCATATACAATCACTTTGTTTTAGTAGAATTGACTATCTCTGACTCTCTCTCTCTCTCTCTCCATCAATAATACATTATCTCCTCACTACAATCTCTCAAAATCACTCTCAATAATCTCTCTTAGGTCGTGGATACCCCTCCCAAGAGGTATGTTTGATATGAAGAGTCACCAGAGCCACTACAATGTCCTTTCATAGCTCACTACTGTCACTTCACTTCAGTCTTTACTTGAGTCTTCAGCAGCTACTTCTTTCACTTCTTTTAGCTCTTTTGCACTTGTATTCACCTCTTTCCAAGGCTAGAAAACTTTCCCAAGCTACACTCTTATCCAACAGAACACATACATAAGCATACAGAATAGTCACAGTACAGTACCAGAACAGCTACAGTACAGTTACAGTACAGAGACAGAAGCTCTACAGAAGACCTACAGAAGGTTACAGAAAGTCATCAAAACCTCATAACTCATACTCAAACCATTCCAAACTCTCAAAAACTATTCAATAAGCTTTTACACAATCTCAAACCCTATCAATCATCAATCCATGCTTCATATAGAAGACAATCAGAACAAAACAGAAGCCATATAGAACCAATCAGAACCTATCAGAACATATCAAAACCTCATCTCTCCACTGAAAATCATCATGAACTTCCAAAACATAATCAATATCATCCAAAACACTCTCAAACCACTTCCAAACCAATCAATCATCTCATAAAATCAACCATTCATCTCTCAAAAACAACAAAAATCTACCAAAAAAGCAGGTCATTTCAACACTCAACATATCCCCACACTTAATAAGGAAGCGTCCTCGCGACCCAGGAAAAAGGGAATACAAGTTCATTCAAAAAGCTCAACTTTGATCTTCAATATCTCTTCAAAAACAGTCCATCCAACCACGACCCCAACTTATAACCTGTATCTGATATAAAAATACAACGAAAGGAAAACCCTTTATACATTAACACTTCTTATCAAACTGGAGATCACAACAAACTTGTAAAGGACATAAGAGTTTTCTTCTTCTTCTGCATCATCAGCATCTTCAACTCTCCAACCATGACCCCATCACCACAATTCTCCAAAATGTAGCTTGCACGAAAGCCAATCCAATAGGAAACCACCATATTCTTTTTACATAAATGAACTCACTATACAAACACTACACACAACACAACCATCTGAATGACTCCTCCAAAAAGAGATTTTCATTAAAAAACATCCACCATACTTTGGAAAAGGTATCAATGAAGATGATCCCTCTTGAAAGATTGGTGATTTTGGAAACGATCCATAGATAAAGATTCATCTACAAATGTTTTGGGAGGATTCTGAAAAAACTGAAGACAACACATCATTTCCAAGAGGACAAGGTATCTGCTAGGCAAACAAAGGGCATGAAAATACAATATATCCAGCTGCTGGGAATCAATGCTCACATTGACATTCATGCACAACTTTGGAATAGACTTTGAATCATTATGAGAATGCCTATGCATATACGCCAAATACCAAGCAAAGTGAACAGTTAATCTCACTGAAGGATCTGCAGACTATGAATACTGCTGAGCAAAATGAATATAGTTCTGGTATGCTTGACTGGCAACTGTCCATTCCCCTAGAATTATTGGCTAGTTTATCTGAGGTCCTGTAAGGGAATCATTCGAGCTCCACCCCCTTCTTCTGGAAATCTGATGATTAAACCCGTCATAGTCACTAACCAACTGAGGTGGTTGAGATATAGAAGTGGCAGAGAGGGAAGTGGAATAAGGAAAAGTGGATGAAGAGAGGGGTAGGCAAAATCATAAAAGGAAGAATGATTTAAAGAAGGAGTGGCTGAAAATTGTAGGGAATCACTGAGGAAGGGTGTTAACTGATAAATAGGAAAGGTAGAATGTACATGAATGGATGGGGAAGGACATGGTGGAGAAGGGGAAAATACTCTATCCTCGATAAAGGAGCAGTATGTAAAAAAGGAAATTTGAGAAAAAGATTGAGGTTGGAAAAGAAGGGGTAAGATAGTTGTGGAATTGGATTGACAGAGGAAAAGATATATATCATATCGGTGAGCCATTTGTTGGTAATACAGGAGGGTAGGAACAGAAGGTACTAAGAGAGATCTTCTATGATAGGCATAAAAAAAGGTAGAATCAAATGGATTATGTTTGGAAAGATAAGCTAAGAGATCCACCCTCAGTTGATTAGTGCTATGGGCATAGGTAGGGGCTGTGTTCTGTCTTTGATTCAAGACCATAGAATCAATCATGGTATGCCAGGAATTATCAGGGCAATTAGCCACTTTGGAGGAATAACTCTAAAACATGTCATCTATTCGCAACTCCAAATGGTTGACATACAAAACAGCTTGTAACACCATGTCTCCCACATACCAAGCCATATCCACTTCATCTGGAATCAACAAGTCTCCTCGTAGATACATGTAGGACATCAACATGGTATCTGTCGTGGCTGAATCTTTAAACACCATTCTTACCACCTCTGTCAAAGCAACTCAGGAGACCAAGCCCCACTCCATCCATCCTCTGGAAGAGGTAAATCCATCGTGGAAAGCTTCATGTAGAAGGCCAACTTCTGTAATTGGTAGTGGACAAAGAAAGAATGGTCCGGAGGAACATATTCCTGGAACTGCTCAAATGTAGACCATAACAAATCCATTCTGGATTGCAATCTTTCCACTTTATCTTGGAAGAGAGGACACAAGGTAGCCTGTCTCTGAAGAGCAGCCAAGTCCTGCTGTGAAAGAGAAGGGATCAAGGGAACATGAGGGCTTGGAGGAACAGACCGGGGCTTTGCCAGTTGATCTTGCAACTGCTTGATTTTGGAAGCTTGTGATTCCACTGTGTCATTAGCACTCTGTAAGACTGAAAGTTTAACATCTAAAAGAGTTTGGAACTCCTGCGCGTCTTTGGACATCCTCTCCTTCTCCTCTGAAAGGCTAGTAACATCTGATTGAGCCTCTGTTAACTGGATCTTCAAAGAAGATATCTTATCTCTTTGGGTTGCAACCAGTTGGGTTTGTTGCTCCATCTACTTAAACAAATCTGCTAGGGTATCCTTAGCAGAGGCTAACTCGGATGTTGCCTTATGCAACTAGTCCTTAGACTGCATTAGCTCTTCATAAAAGGAAGCGTACAGCTGTTGAACACAGGCTGTCACTGACAATTCAATGGAACTCTGAATGTCTTTACATAGGAAAGGAATTGCATCTCCCGAGACTAGACTGTTCAGTGAGGGGACTGATATATCCAACGAACCTTCTCGATGTGCTCTGAATAGGTTATTACATATGAGATAACTAGGGAGATCACTGCCAGAGGTAGCAGGAATGGGCATTGAAGGAAGAACTGAAGGAGCTTTATCCGCTACCCGCTTCAAGCATTTGCGCTGTGTGACTAGGGGAGACGGAGAATCATCATCCTCTATATCAATGGGTTCTGACTCATCTAAAGGTGGAGGAGGAGGTACTGGATCAGATGGAGAAGGTGGAGGCACACTCTGCTATAAACATGAGTAGGTCAAGAAGGCAGACAAGTACGATCCATAGGTGACATTGGTAACATTGCCCCTAGTGACTTTGACGAAATGTTGATCCATCTTAGTGAGTAGGTAAGTGCTCCAATCAATAGCTACTCCTTTCAACACCATCCTTGAAGCTGTGAAAAGCTCTTTGGACAAGTAATGGGATGGCGTTTTGGCATGCACAAACCTGTCTTGGAGAAATTGACAGACCATCTTCCACACAGGATCAGTGATCATGGAAAAGGAAACTCCTGAAGAGTTGATCACCTTCTTAACATCCAGAATTTCCCTTGTCTGCTTTTGTAACAGCTTCAAAATCTCTTCATTAGAGAAAAGCTGGCGAGTGGTAACAAAGGGTTCACCTTTGGAGGGAAGAGACAGAGCCTTCCCTAGGCCTCGAGGTGTCAAAGTCATAGAAATACCCTTGACGAGTCCTGACTTCTTGCTGGGTAGGAGGCCAAAAACGCGTCACACAACGATGGATCCTCTGGAAGCAATGGAAAGGAGGTAGCCACAAAAGCAGCGAGTCCCGCCTTCATGAGAGGCTCAAAAGTGAGTAGGGAATAGTAATCCCTACTGACTAGTGGGACATACTGGATAGGGGGAGGAGCGTGAGAAGGCGCCATTCAGATGGTTACACACACACCACAAACACAGACAAACAAGGAGAATTCCTGCAAAGCAACAGATAAAAAACCAAGAATAAGATATCAACCAAAGCGATAAAACGTGACTCGACCAACTATCCCCAAGCAAACCACAGTCTAGAAAAAATTCGACATGACCTCTAGACATATGCAACATGCAAACACCCAAATCCCCGTATCGAGCAATAAAGAAAAAAAACTACACACCGTACCCTTAATCGTAACAAAGAAACTGAACCAAAACATCACAACAACCCACACATATCAAGACTACAACTTTGATAATCAGGTGTTTGACCATGGAGAGGACTCCAAAGACTGCTTTCATGGGAATTAATTTAAGAACCTTTCTTTAAAATTAATTTAAGAACCTGATTAATTCCCATGAGTAGGTAAGTGCAGTGAGGGGGAATTAATTTAATGAAAGGTTCATTTTATGAAATTATTAAGAATGGGTTAATTTCTATTAAGTGATAAACCTTATCAAGAAAACGGCAGTTCCTTTTTAAAATTTAATTACCAATTTTAGGTTAAAGCGGTGCTTTAATTCGAATCCCGAACTTCGATACCCAGACTGGGTCTCTAAATGCAAGTTCATTTTTAAAAATTAAGGTGATGTGGAGCGCTTTTTTGCTAGCACGTGCTTTTGTGACGGCTGGTTCATTTTAATTAAAAATATTAAAGTGTCTCTTTAGCGCACTTAGCGTGTGCTAAGTGAACAGCGGGTTAATTTTTAAGTATAAAATGGTGTGTTTAGCGCGAACGCGCGTGTCATGGTGGTGTTTAGGGTTCTTTTTTTGTTTTTTTTTAGGAAATTAATCGTGATGTTTGGGGTAGCTGAAAAAAATAAAAAATAAAATGAAAATACCTGATAGTGGGTGTATGTGAATGCAAAGAATGCACTCTCCTCAATCCAAAAATATCTGGATTTTTTCTCTGGAGGGTCAGTGGATATGTGGATGAAAAAGGATTTTTTATTTTATTTTTGTTTTTGTATGTTTTTTTATTTTTTATTTTGATGAATGTAGGTGTTGCATGAAGTAGTTTTTCAGCTTAGAAAATATGTCCAAAAATAAGTAAAAATGGTAATTGAATTTTTAAGAATTTTTTGGAAATTAATTTGGATTTTTTTAGCATTTTTAATTAATTTTATTCATGATTTTGAGTAATTTTAAAAGAATTTTGAATGTTGAAAATGATTTGAATTTTTTTATGGAAATTGACAGGTTAGAAAAATAGGCAATTGGTTGCAGAAATAGTAGGAAATTTTCTAGATTTTTCTAGAATTTTTTGCAGAATTTTAAAGGTTGTTTAATGTGGTTTTTTGTTTAATTTTCAATGGTTTTTTTTTGTTAAAGGTTTCAGGTGTTGGAATTAAAAATTTGGAAAAATACCCAGAAACAGGCTGCGTGGCAACAACCAGCTAACAAGCTCGCGCACTCGATCCCACACACGAGCAATCATGCACGAACAATCGAACAAGCACGCACTTGCGCGTACACACCTGCACATGTGTCTGCATCTCGAGGGTGTCTGCGGGTGGAACGGGGGTTTATGGAGGGGGTGTGGTGAGCTGCTGCGGGGGAATAGGGGGCTTACACGGGGGTAGGGGGGTTTTGTGTGTGAGCTGCAGGTGTGGGTTAGGGTAGGGTTTGAGTGTGTGACTGGGGGCGTGCAGGGGGTAAGGTGTGTGGGTGTTGGTGGTGGGAAAGGGGGCTTAGACGGGGGTAGGTGGGTTGAGTGTGAAGGGGTGCTTAGGTGGGGGGGTGGGGGTGTGGTGGGTAATGGGGGGGAAGGGGGGATTTGGTAGGGGTGTAGTGTGTGTGTAATGGTGGGGGGAACAAGGACTGAGGTGGGGTAATGGATAAGGGTGGGATGGTGTGAAGGCGAGGCACGTGGCAGGCAATGGAGACATGGAGGAGACCACGGCACAGGGCAGCGCCCGGTACGGCTGGGAGCAGGGCACTGTCGGGCACTGTGGGTGGCGTGGGCAGTGACAGAGGTGCACGGCGAGGCGGCGCAGGAGGGCGCAACCGGGCGGTAGGCAGGGCAGGGGCGCCCACAGCGGCGCAGGCGGGGGCACAGGGCCACGTGACAGGGCAGGCGCTGCAGAGGCGGCGCGACGACGTCTTCGGCGGCAAGGACGTCATCTGAGGGCACATGGCTGGAGGCGGCACCAGATGCGAGGTGGCACCAGAGGCATCAGCGGCGCGTGACAGCGTCGAAGGCGGACAGCACAGCGGCGAAGCAGGGAGACGAGGCGGCGTTACGGCGGAAGAAGCGGCACGTCAGGCGCGGCGAGGAAGTAGGGCACTGGCGTCGAGGAGGAAGGCGGGCTGGCGACCCGGCGGCGAGCACATAGACGTCACGCGATGGCGGGCAGGTGTCGTGAGAGAGGGGAGAAGAGGGAGGTGGAGGAGGGGAAGAAGAAGGAGATGGAGGGGAGAAAGGAGCAGAGGAGGAGGAGGTACGGGAGGAGGAGGGAATGGAGGAGGAGGGGAAGGGGGGTACATGCAAGGAGACGGAAAGGTAGTTAGGGTGGGGAGGGGTCGGGAGAGGGGAGGGGGGATAGGGAAAGGTGGGGGTGGGGTAATGGGCGGGAGGGGCCCAAGGGGTAAGGGTAGGGGAAGGGGTAGGGTTGGGGTGGGTAGGGGTAATGGGCGGGAGGTGCCCAAGGGGAAAGGGTAGGGGTAGGGGTAGGGTTGGGGTGGGTAGGGGTCCACAGGGGGGGTGCCCAAGGAGTGGCGTACCTAGAGGTGCCCGGGGTGAATCCATGGATTAGGGTGCCCAAGGGAAGGGGCGCCCAAGGGGAAAGAATGGGCGGGGGGCCCATGAGGGAAAGGCATACCCCCGTCCCGTGCCCGTGCGCGGGGCGGGGTAAAAAAATTTGCCGTGACGGGATCGGAGTAGCGCCAAGAGGGCGGTACGGGACACGTGGACCCGACCGGGGTGCGTGCAAGCGCGTAAAATCGAAAACGGGTGCGTGCACGCACGGGACGAGGCGCGTGAAAACACATAAAAATAAAGAAAAATTAATATCTCCCAATCTAGACATCAAAACAAAATGTCGTAAAAACAAAAAGTGGTCAGGACGACAGGAGAAAGATAGGGAAAATGTGCAATGGGGGTTCCGGGGGAAAGACAGGGCATTCACGTGCAAAAAACACGACAAAACAGATCAAAAAACGCAATTAAAAAGTAATATCGGAAGATCCGTGCATCAGAACGAGGTGCAGGAAAAAGGAAAAATGCGCAGAAAGACGTTCCGACAATCCTATCACATCAGAACATAGTTTCGATTGAGATCAGACGCGTTCACGTGGAAAAAACCCAAAAAACAAACCCGAAAATGGAATTGAAAATTAATATTGGACGAACCACTCGCCGGAATGTCATGCAGTAAGAAGGAAAAATGTCCGCAGGAAGGGGTGGCATAGGGTGGTCATGTTAAAATGCAGTTCCAGTTGAAGTAGGAGGGGTTCACATGCAAAAAACACCAAAAAGACATCCGAAAACACAGTGAAAATTTAATAATTAAAAATCCAGAAGGCAAAAGAGGGTGGAGGAAAAAGGAAAAAGGTTGGGGAAGGCACGTGAGACATGACTGTCAGATCAAATTGGAATTCTAATGCAAACAAGGCAGGTTCACACGGAAAAATGTCAAAAAGACACACGAAAAAGTCCCGAAAAAACCGCAAAATTAATATTGGACAAACTGTGCATCAAAACGACACGGAGTAAAAAGGAAAAATGTCAAGGAGAAAGTTTTTGTCAGGACTATGATGTCAAATCACGGTTCCGAAGCAAGAAAAGTGCGTTCATATGGAAAATCGGCTAATGGACACAAAATGCTTCAAAAATTAATAACTCAAAAACCGTGCACCGGAATAGGGGTAGGTAAAAAGGAAAAATGGTCAGTTCAGAGGGAGGAACAGCATCATAAGGTTAGATTTGGACTTCGGTGAACGTAGGGTGCGTGCACATGGCAGGACAGCAAAAGTAGGGAATGAAGGAAAACTGCAAAAGGAAACAGCCCCAAGGGTGGGTGGAAAATGAATGAGTGGGTGGGAAGGGACCCCATCAGGGTAAAAGCAAGTCATGGCATAGAGGCATTAGCAGGTTGAGACATATGCAAAAGGATATGCAATGTAGATGCATAGGGACGCGTCCCCACACTTAAGACCTTAACAAATAGGGTTGACCGAGCAACAGGGACCTAGGACCACGCCACAGACCATCCACTAACGTCCCCACACTTAAAACATGAACGTTACTAAGAAACAGAAGTGGTAGGGTTAGAAAAACTTGGCCCATGTTGTCGAGGATCAAGGTTGATTGTCGATGGCACTTCCTGTGTCGTTGTTGGCTGCAGCAGGAGGTACCAAGGTATCTTCACAACACTCGTCCTTCATGGCAGGGACCATGCAACAGCTCCCAGGGAGGTAGCTGGTTGACGGAATTGCATCGAGTCGATGTCGAGGGATATTGCACTCCACTCACAGTCACTTATATGGAATGAAAGAACAGTCACTCACCCCAGGACTAATATCACTCGAGGAATAATGATTAAAACCCATATCTCATACCCAGTTTAGAAATCGATAGGAGAATGGTGCAGAGGGAGTATACCAGGGTGCCCAGTTGATGGTGCATCAGTGCGTCCAACCCATTTGGCATAAGTGCAAGGAGGAAGGTAAGGGAGCCTTACAATGTAGTGTATAGAACAGGGTGATGTGTCCTGTGATGATGGCATAGACCCATCCCGTGGGTGCATAGGGAAACGGGAACATACCTGACTCCAAGTGTTGTAACGTCCCTCAATCTCACCTCTCGATAATTGATTGAAGAAACTCCAGTCACACTTAGTCCACCCCTGTCTCACGCTCTACTGATAGATACAGGAGGGCAGCCCTTTCCTGAAACCCATTGATGTAATCCTCACAATCACTTGTGTAAAGGTTGTATGCCTTGTGCACATTTGATGGTGCAATTGTGCATCTCGCCCTGTGTTGGCATACGGTGCGAGAAGGAAGGCCATGGAGCCTTATAGTGCAGTGCACAGAAACAAATTGTGCTTTCTACATTGAGCCCATGCGTGCAACACTTCATTCACACTTCTCACCTCTCATTTGATTTGAAGGGAAAAGACTGATCACTCGCCCCACCCTCTGTCTCACGCTCTATTGATAGTTACAGAGGGCAACCATACTCACTTCCCCATCCAGTTAGGATGAAAGCTCATGCCACTCGATTGTTTGTTGATGAAGATCGTGTCGTCAGTTGTTGAAGAGGCGTACCCAGGGAGGCAGCCATCAAATCGAACATTGTGTTGGATAGGAACATGTCGTCTGCTAGAGGACAGTTAGACGCTCTGCAGAGAGACCCAGGACACAACGTACGAAGGGAGGCATCTTCGGAATTGGATCCTGGGGATATCCATTGAGGAATCCACTTTCTGGACTGTTGGGTGTTGCCACCTTTTCCACAACCAGCTTCCCGTCCAAGGGTATTTGCCACCTTTTCGTGGAACGAGGCCTGCTATAACAGGGAATTGCTTCCTTTTCTCCCATAATAGTTTTTTTTCTTCATTTTTTTGTTTTTCTCTTTTCTTTTTCTCCTACTCCCGAGGGTGTTTCCACCTTTTCTCAAAGAATAGATCGGCATGACAGGGACCTAAGTCCTTTTCTCCCATGACCGATATGTATATTTTTTCTTTCTCTTTTTTTTTTCGATTTAAGCAAGGGAATGGTAGAAATACCATTTGTCAGAACCCACCTCGCCACTGCCCCACTGATGGAAAATAGAGGATAAGAGATCAGGGCTGGAAGGTGGAGCTAAGGGGACAGAGGGTTGCATCCACCTCATCAAGAGTGGCTGAAGAACTGCTATCAGAAGTAGCATCATAAGAAGTACCGTGCCACGCCAACAAAGGAAAGGATCAGGTGACCATGATTGTCAAGATCCCCAAGGAGGGAAGTACTTCTTCAAGCGATATCCATTGATCAGAAAGGGATCATCAGAGGCATCAACGGTCTGTACTTGGACAGAGCCATTAGGGTTGACAGCAAGTACCTTATATGGGCCCATCCACCGTTGTTAGAGCTTGCCAAGAAACTTGCCAAATCGTGAATCATAGGCTAGGACCAAATCACCTTCTTTGAACTCCTTGTGCTTGATGAAGCTGTCATGGTAAGCCTTGCGTCGAGTTTGCGTGGCTTCCATGCACTATAGAGCCATCCTGCGAGTTTTGTCCAAACATTCCAGGTGCAGGAGACGGCGTTGTAGTGAATCATCGTCCCCCAAACGCTCCTTGATCACCACTCTCAAAGAGAGCAATTCCAGTTCAACAGGGAAAATAGCTTCTGTACCATACACCAGCTGAAAGGGTGTCTGTCCTGTTGCTGCTTTATGGGAGGTTCTGTACGCCCAGAGGGCCTTTGTAAGTCGATTATCCTAGTTACGACGATGTGCGGCAATTGTTCTTGTCAGAATCGAGCAGAGGATGTGATTCGCAACTTCGACTTGGCCGTTGGCTCTGGGGTAATAAGGAGTGGACTTGTGATGGCGGATCTTATACAGCTCTGTCAACTCTTCCATGACTTTATTAATGAAATGAGTGCCTCTGTCACTTACCAGCTCTAAGGGACTGCCAAAATGGGTGATGATATTCTCGTACATGAACAGGGCCATGCTGTTACCATCATCTCGCTTCAGGTCTTTAGCTTCACACCACTTTGTGACATAATCCGTACATATGAGGATGTATCGATTCTGCTTGTTTCTGGTGGGAGGATCGATTGGACCTACGAAGTCAATGCTCCACTTCTCGAAAGGCTTCAAAGGAAGGATAGGTTGCAGTGGCATGGCACTTGTCTTCATGGGTTTCCCCATTCTCTGACAAGCATCACATCTTTTACAGTAATCATAGGCATCCTTATGAATGGTAGGCCACCAGTATCCTGCGAGCAGAGCCTTCCTGATTGTATCTTCTCCTGCAAAGTGGCCTCCACATGGCTTGTCATGGCAAGCCTTCAGAACAATCCCAATGTCGTCGCCTGCAACACATCTTCTGAGCACTTCATCTTTGCCTTTCTTGTACAGTGCACCGCCTAACAGGGTGTAGGGGGCTAATTCTAACATAAGTTTCTTCCTTTCCTGACTAGAAATACCAGGAGGGTATTGTTGGGTTGCCAGCAGATTGGCAATGTCTGCATACCAGGGGGTTACAGTTTCTACCATGAATAGGGAAGCATCATGGAGGTCTTGATCATCCTGCTCCTCGTTTGCAGTTTGTGGGATATGCGACAGCTGATCGGCCAGAACATGGTAACGACCAGGTTTGGTAATTACCTCAAAGTCAAACTCCTGAAATAGAAGGAGCCATCTCATCATTCGTCCTTTCATGTCTGATTTTTTCATCAGGAAGGACAGGGCCTCGTGATCCACATAAAATTTAAAGTGGGTGGATAATAGATAGTGGCGAAACTTCTCTAGGGCAAACACCATTGCCAAGCACTCCAGCTCTGTCATTGTATAGTTCCGTTCCCTATCAGTGACTTTTTGGCTTGCGTAATAGATGGGTTGATCCAGCTTCGAGGAGCCCTTCTGGCAAAGGACTGTGCCTAAGCCTTCAATGGATGCATCAGTGTGTACATGGAACTCCTTCGTCCAATCAGGAGATTGCAGAATGGGTGCCTCAATCAGACACTGCTTCAAAGTGGTGAAGGCTTTGTCACATTCTTCCGTCCAAACAAACTCTACTTCTTTCCTCAGAAGCTTGTGCAAGGAGGTTGCCTTTGTTGCAAAATGGGCTATGAACCTTCTATAGTAACCCACATGGCCTAGGAATCCCCTCAACTGTTTGAGGTTGGTGGGTGCTATTAGAGCTGTGATCTTTTCAATCTTTGCAAGGTCTGTTGATATCCCTTGTGCAGAGACAATGTAGCCCAACAGAACTCCAAAAGAGACCCCAAAGATGCATTTATCGGGGTTGAGGGAAATCCCATACTCCCGGCATCAGTCAAAGCATTGTTCCAAATGTCCCCAGTGTTCCCGAATCAAACTATAGACATAGAAGTCATCCAAATATACCTCAATAAAGTTGTGCAGATGATTTTGGAATGCGGCCATCATGACTCGCTGGAAAGTAGCAGGGGCATTGCAGAGCCCAAACGGCATCACTCGGTAAGTGTAGCACCCCCATTCTATGGTCAAGGTTGTTTTGGATTGGTCTTCTTCTGCTATCTGCACTTGGTTATATCCGCTGAATCCATCCAGAAGGGAATAAAGCTCATGTCCTGCCACTGTGTCCAACAGTTGGTCTGTGAAAGGGATAGGAAAGTGATCCTTCTTGGTCTTGGAATTCAACTTGCGGAAATCCACACATATACGAAGCTTGCCATTCTTCTTGGGTACAACCACGATGGGTGAGACCCATTCACTATTTGCCACAGGATAGATGAACTCGACTTCCAGAGGCTTCAGCAGCTCCACTTTCACCAATGTGGAATAATTCGGGTTCATTCGCCTTTGTCGTTGTCGTACTGGCTTGGCATCAGGCTCCAAGTCAATATGATGCTGACATATTGTGGGATCAATCCCCTTTAGGTCTTTGTAGGACCACACAAACACGTCCAAATTCTCTTTCAACAAGTTGTACAAAATTGACAACTCCTCTTCTAGGAGGCTGCTACCCACCTTCAAGTGGCGTTCAATTCCATCTGCATCCACAAAAGTTAACTGCCTTTCACCTTCTACTTCACGGATGAAGGTCCCGCGGACTGCTTCTGGGTACAAATCTGCCGACTCCTTCAAGGGAGTGGTGTCCTCTTCTGATGTTCCACTAGAACCAACTTCTTCTTTTGGTGGAGACTTAGGTTGCTCCATGAGATGTTGAAATGGGATTAGAGCCGTTTCGGGTTTGGCTTCACGATTAATTACCTCTTGGCTTGAAGACTCATCTTCTGATGACGCATCCAGGAACGTCACATAACAGGGACCCTCTAATGCATGTTGTGTTTGTGAGATTGGTGCTTGTTGGCACGGTGCATCATCATCATCTTTCTTTGGCAAGGATGGTTGAGGATGGCAAGAGCCACTGCTGAAAGACGGCTTGGTCTTCTTTAACCATTTCTTATAAAGATTTTGCATATGAGAAGATCCATTCCAAACCAAATGGTACCATCGTCATTCTGTCCCACAGCATGAGCTCATCTACTTCTGATGCTTCTAGAACTTCTTCTTCATATGTATCCTCTTCGGATGGGATAGACTCTTCCATCTCGCTTTCATAACCTTCTTCTTCCATATCATCTCCTTCCTCTTCTATCTCTGCCTCTGTCTCTGTCTCTGTCTCTGTCTCTGTCTCTGGCTCTAGCTCTGTCTCTAGCTCTGTAGGAGCTCTGTAAGAGAAGAACAGGCTCTCTATTTCATCTTTTGCCTCTGTCTCTAGCTCTGCTCTGGCCATGTAACAGGGAGAACAGTACATCCATGCTTCTATCTCACTGTCAGAAGTGATTTCGAAAATCGTTCCTGGTTCAGGCAGGAAGTATTCACCCATTGATAATGGCTTTGCATCTTTTGGAAGTTGGCTTACAGTATCCACTGTTAAGGAACATGCCACTATTTTCTTGGGAAGAATCTGTTTGGCAGCATCTTCGTCTGCTGATGTTCCATCTGTAGTCTCATTAGGGGAGTCAGAAGATAATTACAAGGAGGTGGATCCATGTCCTTTTTGAGAACCATATAGCTTCAGCACCACTTTATTAGGTCCTCTACCCAAGGTCAAGGTTCCTTTGAACCAATCCGTCCTTGCTCTGGCTTCAAAAAGCCATGGTCTGCCCAATAACAGAGGGTAGGATGTACCATAAGAGTTTGGCTTCACCACCAGATAGGTTAGCCAATAATCTTTTCCAGCCACTGTAGTCTTCACATATGGGAGAATGCCCAAAGGCTTGACTCTGCTCTGATCCACCAGTCTGATGAGCCATTGGGTTGGTTGCACACCTTGTAGGCCTAGATCCTTCATTGTCACATCCATCATAATGTTCACTGATGAACCACCATCAATCAGTGTATTTGCAATGAAGCAGCCTTCAATCCACATGCCAGTCTCTGAGGTACCCGGATGTAGAAAGGCGTTGGCCACGTCCACTTCTTTGACAGGCTCTGGAGCTTTGTTGGACTTTGTTGCTGTTGAGGGAGCAATCCTTAATCCATGTCTTCTTGTCAGTATACTTTTGAACCTTTTTCGGCAAATGGGAGACAACATCAATAATTGTCCGAATGTGAGGTTTGGTTTAAATGTATCTAGATCTCTAACCAAATCGTATTCCTTAATAGGATCCACTGGCTTCTCTAACCGGTTAGGGAATGGGGCAACACCCATTTTCATTTTCCTTGTTTCTTCCAACAGGGGAATCATGGGAACTTCTTCTACCCCTTGTGGCACCTCCTCCTCTTCTATCTCCCGGACCTCTGGTCCTGTCTCTGGAACTATCTCTGTGACTCTCTGTGGCACTGTAGTGCTCTGTATGGCACTGTCAGGCTCTATTCTGTTCTGTTCTTCTGGTGGAAGATTGAACTTCACTGTTCTGGCAAGAGGATTGTTTTCTTTCTGGATAGGTGGTTCCTTCTTCTTTGCATGCGTGATGGCAGCAACTTCCAATTCCACTAAATTAGAGGTAGACTCTTGGGCCTTGGCCGGACTATCAGTAGCACTGTTTTTCACTGGGGCTGGGCTTGGACAGTCTTTTGCACTGTGGCCTTCTCCTTTGCATCGACTGCATAAGGTCTTGTAATCCACTGACCTTCTAGGATTTGGACAATTTGGTGAAATGTGTCCCTTTTCTCCGCATCTGTAACACTCCACTTCTGATCTCTGACCACCGCCTGACTGTCTTCCTCTGTAACTTTGGGATGGAAATCTTCTAGGTCCGAAATTAGGACCAAACTCTCTAGGCTTGGGTCCAATATCCTGTGTTGTCATTTTGGATTCCAGCAAGTTGAATCTTGCATCTTCTTGCTTTCTTCTCCTATCATGCATCTCCTTCAGAGAGCAAATATCCTCTGTATGGTTCTTCCGCAAACAGTAGGAACAGAAAGCTCCAAGGATGGTTGATTTTCGTGTACATTCAGTGGCTAAATGGCTTGCTTGATGACACTTACCACACCAAGTATTTGACCGCATCACATCTCTTCCTGCTCCTGCAACGTTGGATATGCTAGCAGTATTCACTTTCAGCGTCTGTAGCTGCTCTGTAATCACATCCATCAACTCCTTTTTGATATTCGCAACTGAGTTGGATAAATAATTCTTCAAGCTTTCTCCTCCTAAGATACTAGCAGTAGGGTTTTGAGGAGTCTCTGTAATCACTGCATAAACAGGTTGGGCTGGTGCAGAGGGATCTCTGTTCTGGTTCAGATTTAGAGCTCCTGTTTGAACTGTTGGCTGTTGGCTCCAATTGGTAGGGTTCCACTGTTGCTACTGATTTGGCATTGGGGAAATTGGTTGGGACCATTGTTGTTGTGGTTGAAACATCATTTGAGGCATTGATTGTGGCCACTGTGGATTTGGTGTACTGTATTGTGATACTGAGGGCATCTGTTGGTAGGGGTAGGGGACTGTCCCTGGGACTGCATTTGGTGGGTACATCATTCTTGGCATCAGAGAAGGGAGGACTCCTCTTCTTGGATTCATCGCCAATCTAGCTTCCACTTTATCGTACAGTCTTTCACCTTCTGTTGCAGCTTGCAGTGTGGCTGGTCTTTGCAGCTCCAAAAACTTACAGACTTCTGGTTGTAATCCTCTAAGAAACACCCCCTTCTGAATGCCATCATCTAGATTATGGTTAGTCCATCTCTTCAGGATGGATTCCATTCGTGAGACATAAGCTTCTACTCTTTCTCTAGAGGACTGACCTAGGTTCATAAATTCCTCTTGCATCCGCTCTTCAAAACCTTCACGCCTGAATTTAGTGAGGAAGGCCAACTTCAGGTCATCCCATGTGCCAAAAGTTCCTGATGCTTGTCTCTCATACCACTGAAATGCCGCACCCTTGAAAGTGGCGGGGAATATTGCTAACCAATGCTTTCTGGCATTGTTAGCCACACATGCTACCATAAACTCTGCTACATGAAGATCGGGGTCTTCATTGTACTCTCCCTTAAAAACTGGCAATGGAACTATATTTGCTGGCCTGTCATCAATATTTCCAGGACGGATCTGGCTTGGAAGTGGACCTCCAGCAGGAGGAGGAAGGGCTTGATGTGCCATTGGGACTTCTGTAAAGAGTTCCGCAAGGGCGTCAAAGGTAGCCTCTGCTGCGAGCTCTTTCTCATCTTTGATTTTTGCTTTCTCTCTTCTCATGTACCTCTGGACTTGTTCTAATGCTTGCCTCTTTATTGCGTCATTCATTAGGGGGTTGGCTCCACTATGTTGTTAGTGCTCCACAGAGGGTTAATAGAAGGCTTCAGTATCTGGAGGACTGTCTTGCCAACATTTCTTCTACTTCTTCCTTTTCAACATCTCTGAATTTTACTTTCATGCCACTGCACAGAGGAATGTATTCGGTTCTGAAGGTGTCAAAATGCATACATCTGAGCATTGTGGTGGTGCCATCATCATAGTAATGCCAGCTTCTAATGGTTTCAATAGTGTATGTTGTGAAAAACACTTTGTCTACCAACTTCCAGTGGGTTTCCAATTGAACAAACAAAAGATTATCAGTACACCAAGCATCCCATGTATCTTGCTGTTGAGCATCCACGAACAAATTCCAACTCTTTTCCTTCTTGTCTCTATGAACCTCCACAAACCAAGACTCCTGAAGCTTCTTCACAATCTCCCACTTGATGATGTCTGGAAACTTCTCAATGAATGCCAAATCTTCCATGGGTGGTCATTCTCTCTGTTTCTGCTCTTCAGTTTGTTCCCAAACAGTTTGCCACCAAGATGCAAGTTTCTGCTACTTCAACAGAAAGAGGAAACTTTCCACCACATAGAGCATGCATCATGATGGTGATGTGTTTCCGCCATTGTGGGATGAAATTCTTGTGGAAAGTGGCTTTGATTATGAGAAATTCCAACTCTTTAGTGGAAGAAGGAACTTTACAAACATCTATTGAATTCTTCTCCTCTTGGCAATGCCATTTCCTTCATTTTCAGCGTCTTCTGGTGCTTGTTGATGGCAAGGTTCCCTGGCTGCGCACCAAAAACATGGAGCGCCAAGAGGAACACCGAGGAAAAGGGAATTCTCTTGCAAGAAAATCTATCTTGTAACATCAACAAGCTTGTTTATTAGGTTTTATATGATCACAATGAAGAAAAGAACACCATGCACAACAAATCTTCATGCAGCATCATATAGATCTCCCACGGATTTGATAGAATCAACCATATTCTTCAATATCTTCACAAAATCCATCAATAGAACAAAGAAAGCAAAGGAATTCATCATCTTTGAATGGAAATACATCACATAGTATTCATCTTCAATATCTTCATAGTCTTCTCTCTCATTCTCTCATATACAATCACTCTGTTTTAGTAGAATTGACTCTCTCTCTCTCTCTCTCTCTCTCTCTCTCTCTCTCTCTCTCTCTCTCTCTCTCTCTCTCTCTCTCTCTCTCTCTCTCTCCATCAATAATACATTATCTCCTCACTACAATCTCTCAAAATCACTCTCAATAATCCCTCTTAGGTCGTGGATACCCCTCCCAAGAGGTATGTCTGATATGAAGAGTCACCAGAGCCACTACAGTGTCCTTTCATAGCTCACTACTGTCACTTCACTTCAGTCTTTACTTGAGTCTTCAGCAGCTACTTCTTTCACTTCTTTTAGCTCTTTTGCACTTGTATTCACCTCTTTCCAAGGCTAGAAAACTTTCCCAAGCTACACTGTCATCCAACAGAACACATACAGAAGCATACAGAACAGTCACAGTACAGTACCAGAACAGCTACAATACAGTTACAGTACAGAGACAGAAGCTCTACAGAAGACCTACAGAAGGTTACAGAAGGTCATCAAAACCTCATAACTCATACTCAAACCATTCCAAACTCTCAAAAACTATTCGATAAGCTTTCACACAATATCAAACCCTATCAATCATCAATCCATGCTTCATACAGAAGACAATCAGAACAAAACAGAAGCTATAAAGAACCAATCAGAACCTATCAGAACATATCAGAACCTCATCTCTCCACTAAAATTCATCATGAACTTCCAAAACATAATCAATATCATCCAAAACACTCTCAAACCACTTCCAAACCAATCAATCATCTCATAAAATCAACCATTCAGCTCTCAAAAACAACAAAAATCAGCCAAAAAAACAGGTCATTTCAACACTCAACATCTACAATCATCTAAGACATCCTATTGATATGGCATTGGCATCTTGTTTCTCATTTTGAAAAACCTAGCTTCAAAGGTTTATTAGGAGGACACTCATTGATCCACAACCAAAATATCATCAGGAATGGGTCTTATAATAATCTTTTTTGTGAAATTGTAAACTTCTTGAGAGAATACATTTAATATTTCACTATGTCTACACACAGTTGGCCATCTACTTTGAGTACTAAGGTGAGATATGCATAATTTCTCATTTTGAACTCATTATTATTTGATTGGAAATCATTATAACTCAATCTATATAATGCACATTCTAGTACAAATTTGCAAAAATTCTATTAACAGTCTTTATTTTGGCAATTTCAACCCCCCCAAATATTGAGTTTCTTTTATAAAGCTTAAATGTTTGCTACTACAAAATTGCATTACAAAATGTCAATAGCATTTTTTTAAAAATGCAGTCATGCATGAGATTACAATCGCTACCACAAGGGTCAATCTCTGGTCATCCTTGCAATGGGAGAAGCTAGCGGGATACCTCTGTCAAGTATGATATCATGAGTATAGCTTATATCCCCATGATTGTATTGCTAATTTTATCAAGGGTAAAAATGAGAGACCTAATGCATTCGCAAACATTGTTGAAACTTTCTTTTTATATAAGAATTTATTGGATATATTATAGGTATTGGTGTGTGCCTATGGACTAAAGGACTTGAGGGAAAAGGTGTGTTCTCTCAAGAAAAAGAGCATGTGGATGTTTATGGCACTTTGTGCTATGAGACTTGTACATATGGCCATGGATTGCCTGTATTACTTATGCATTAGGAAAAAAATGAGCTCACAAATGGGCCTTTTAAGTCCCCCCCCTCCTCCTTAAAAAAAGGAAAAGAGGAGAGAAGAATGGTAAAATAATCATCTTCTTTGTCCACTTTTGCAATCTTGTTTTACCTTTTTTATATTATCCATAAAGGATATACTAAGATTCCTTCTCTCCCCTCATTCAAGAAGTCTTTTCCAACCAAATTTTATATTAAAAAAGGAGTTGGTTAGAGGAGTGTGGTGCTTCATTTTTAATGCAAAATGATTAGTAGATAATTGATTTTTAAATTGAGAACAAGGAAAATAAAATTTGGAAGTTACTTTTAATATATTTTGGGGATTTTTTATATTCTAACTTTTGGTAAAAAAACAAACCAACTCATCAAATTTTGTATTTTTTTGAAATGTTTTTGAAGGTAAAATAGACATTTTTAAAATACGAAAAGTCTTGGACATCTCTACTCTCTACGCTATTTTTTCCCATATCTATACTCTCTCATGGATCTATTGTGACCTCTTCTCTATGTTTATGTAACCTTCATTACCAGAGTGAATTACTTACACCCCCCTTTCCCTTGGCACCTTTGTGTACCTCTCTGTGCATCTCCGCTCTACCTCTTATGACAACCAAGTAGGCTCCCCGTTTCTATTAATAAGTAAAATTTATACATGAAAGAAAGAGTTGCATATTGAGGTAGAGATTGAATATGCCCCATTATTCAAAAGAACCCAACGTATCAATGTTAACCCTTAGGTTCTACAGAGTTACAGGCAAATGGGATTGAAGCATGTGGACTTGTGGGCTAATGGGGGAATCTACCCAATTGATCCCTTAAACAATAGACCTCCAACTTTCTCGAGAATCACAAATTTGTTGAAGTATGTGTGCGAGGGTGAAAATGGGTTGCTCAGTTACACTAGGTGGCTCAAAGATCAAGCGTTCAAAGTATTTACAACTTGCCAAGCAACCATAAAAATTTGTCATGATGTGATCGTTGCACATCAACTTCATATACAACAGCTCATAGAACAAGCGATACTGCTGAATGACACTTTAATTCAACAAAACAATCAAATTATTACAATGCAGGACACTATCCATGACATTGGTATCTCATATGAGGAGACAAAGGCACAATTGGACAACCTGAGAAAGATCAACAACAAGCTAACACAGGAGCACAAATAAAAGAAGTAGCCAATCAACAAGTTAATTGTGAATAGTGGCCAGTGGAAGCAACCTATCAAAGCATGCAAGGTAGCTCAGAATGAGAACCTAGGTGAGGGTAAGCTTGGATCATGTATTAGTAGATTGCTGAAGGCAAGTACATTGGAAAACGCTTTGAGCAATCCTAAGTTTAAGGCTCTGAAGGAAAAGGTGATTGAGTGCACATTGAAAGATGTGTCAAATGAGTTCTCACCTATGGATGCACAATCCATTTGTGACAGGTCTGGTATTAGCACAATGACATATTCAAAGGTATTCAAAGGTGTGAAGGCTGGGTTTGGTCATGTGTTGAAGGGAAATAGAATCATGCCTCTTCCTCAACCTTCAAAGTTAAGTAGAGGCCTGATGGCAACTTAATGCAAATGTTTTGGAGTTGATAGGAGATCCCATGCATGTTCAATGCGTGGAAACACTAAAGGTTGGCACAAAAAATGCATATGAGTTAAAGTTCACTGAACTCAACAATTACTATTTAGATTTGTACAAGGTGTGCAGTTGGCAATGGTAATGTATTACAATATGTCTGTTGAGCAATGTAATGGTAAATTGTAGTTTGTTATAAAATTGGATGAAAGTAAGGTTGTCAAAGGAGTAAAGCTTGAAAGAGTTAGTGTAACTTTGATGAATAGAGATTTACAATTTGACAAGAATAACCCAGGGAACTTTGGTGTTCAATCCGAGTACCATGTGTGGTGGTTCACTGCATTAGAAGTTTCTAAGGAAACATTTGAGGTGTTGCAGTTGTTCTTTATGCACACAAGGCTTCCAAACATCATCGATCGTCAGGAACATGGTGAGATGCTCTCGGTTGAAGGATATGGTCAATACTTGGTTGAATGGCATCTTGCAAGAGAATTGAAAACTTTAAAATGCATGTGTGGAATATCCAATGGTGCAAAAACAAAGAATCCATGCCTATATTGCTTGACAGAGAGGGTGGAAGGAAAGGATAGAAAGAAGAGTTGGCAAAGGGTAACAAGTGTTGCACTGACTCGCAATATAGAAGATCCCACTTGGAAGCCCATCTTCAACATTCCATTGGATCATATTCACATTTGTTCATTGCATGCTTTTGTTAGAATCATGGAAAAACTTGTATATGAAATTTGCTTCGCTTATAGGATGCAACCAGAAAAAGAAGCCATTGCAACGTGTAGGAATGTGGAGCGAGTGCTATCAAACATTGGGCTACACAAGCATCAAGTGTGAAAAGTTAAAACTATGAGAAGAGATTAGGAAAATTCGGTAACTTGCCAAAAAATCCTTGCTTTGGAGGAGCAAAGGCTAGAAAGTTTCTTTCAGCACTTATCAATGAGGAAAGGAATGTCATGGTTCGTAGGCCGCAAGACTACGAAGGGTAGAAAAAGTTGAATTCTACAATTCTTGATTGAAGTAATGGAGGAAAAACAATGTTGTTGGCCAAAGCTAAGGTTTGGATTAGTCTTAACAAATTGGCTCCCTTACTTTGCAAGATGGTTTTTAATAATGAAGATAATCTAGAATTTATCGATGATGTGCATAGCTTCTACAAAAACATGGTGGAATTGTGGGATAAAAGCTCTATCACACATTACATTGTGCGTAATAAGTCAATATTTTAAAATTGTACGAATTGTATAAATTATTGAGCATAGTTTTACTCATGATATGTTTCTTTGTAGCATATCCCTGGGGCACATGGGCCATACTTTGCACAAAAGGGAAGCATCAGAGTTTGGTCCACACAAGGGATGAAAAATTCACATTGGATAGTGTGTGGTGTATACCAAAGAAAAACAGATCATGGTTGTAATATCATCGACCCCTCTACGCATAGGATCTCCCCTAAATAATTAAATTATTTCAAAAATTTTGATCCTTCCCCCTTGTCATCGCTGAATAGGTGTGGCGAGAGGAGAATGAAGTGGATGATATCGATGAGGGAGAATACGATGATGATGAGGAAGATGAGGACGACAATGATGATGACGATAGGAGGGAAGCCGAAGCAGATCCATGCCGCACTTGGTTCAAAGAGAATGGGAAATGAGAGGGATGTGTCACTCAACCGCTCTACTCGTAGGTCATAGTCCCATTCTGGTCCCTTAAAATTTCATGAATAGGGGTTCTAACCTAACAATTTCTAAGGGTCGGGGACATCGGTAAAACCTTGTGAGAAGCCTCCCAATTCTCTAGGACCACCTTGTCGCAGGACAGACCCGTCCGAGGTTCTGCCCACCTGCTTCCCTCACTAGGTGTTCTTTAGTTATTTAATTAGAATTATGTGTGACATTTAAAACCAGCTTCCTTAATTAAGCCTTTTAGGGAACATGGTTTGTTCACGTAACTTATAGCATTGACATGAAAATAAAGCAAGCAATGCTTTTGACAAAAAAAGTTCCTTAACTTATCTTCAAGTTAATCTTTGTTTCATGCCCATATAGGAGAATTTACATGTCCCTTCTGCCCTGCAGAAGTAACTGGTCCAAATCACATGGCACCACAATTTCCATTCTTTATTTAGAATAGGATCTTTCAATGCCATAGATGTGGGGCCACAGAGATCTTCAACTCCGTTCCAAACTTGGCAAGGGGTGTCTAGAGCTCCACTTGACCCGCAAGTTGCCTATGAGTGAAAATATTATTCCCGTGGTTGGCCTTATCACCACTCGACCTTCGGCCCATGAATTGAGTAGTGCCCTTTTCGGGTTGATCCACGGTGCAATCTTGAAGGTGATCCACCCTTGCAAAGAACCTTTCCTTAATTAAATCATTTAAGATCAAGCACAGTCAAGGTAGTCAACCTAACATCATATTTCAAGAAAACATTACTTTATCCCCATGGCAATTTGTCATCACAGACCCCCACCATGAATTTACCATCAATCACAAGCACTTGGAATAATCATCCAAACAACAATCCAACAATTAGTTGAATGTAAAAGAATTTAGGCCATTATTTGATCAACCAATAAAACTAATTGTATTTTTCCAAACAATGCAAGAATAGGTGCGATAACAATGTCATCCGCATATTTGCTCTCCCCCCTTGGGATCTAAGAGCGATACTATGCAAAATTTTACTTAACACTTCCTTCCTTTGGCTAAGGTGCATAATGAGGTCTCCTACAATTGTACAAGATGTAAGTCCTATCATTTCAATGCGAGATAATCAATCTGGCAAGAGCATTTATGCCTCCTCTCTAAGTGTCATTTATCTTTTAGCCTTTCCCTAACACAATACTATGCAGAGTTTTAACTTGACTTTATCTTCCTTTCTCCTAAGGTAAAGAATGAGAGACAAATTTGTAACAATTATGATTCAAGACTAGGGAGAATAAGGGGAGGAGGAAGGGAAGAGAAGGAGGAGGAGGAGAAGAGAAGGAGAAGGGGAGGAGAGAAGGAGGAGGAGAAGAGAGAAGAAGGGGAGGAGGAGAAGGAGGAGGGGAAGAGAGAAGAAGGGGAACAGAGGAGAAGGGGAGGAGGAGGGGAGAAGAAGGAGGAGGGGAGGAGGAGGAGGGGGAGAAGAAGCAAAAGGGAAAGAAGAAGAAGCAGAGAGAGAGAGAGAGAGAGGGGGGGAGGGGTTGGGGAGAGAGAAGAAAAAGAAGAGAGGGAGAAAGAAAAGGAGAGAGAGAGGAGAGAGGGGAGGGGTGGAAAATTGTCAGGGAGGGTTTTTTTTAAAATGAATTAATTTATTAAAATTAAATAAATAAAAAATTAAATTAAGAACCATAAGGAAAAAAAACCCACCCCCTCACCCCATGCATAAGCAGGGGGTGAGGGCAAAAAAATTTGTAGTGGCAGGAAGCAATGGGGTAAGATGGCGGCACGGATGCGAGAGGACGCGACGGATGCTTCGTCATGATTAAAAATAAAAAAAACGGGTGGTGACGCATGACGCGAGAGGCACGACATACGCAAATGAGCCGGAAAATTTATAAAATCCAAATGGTGCACCGGAACGAAAGGTGGAAAAAAGAAAAAATGTGCAAAAAGGCATGCCGGATAGGCCTATCACATTAGAACACAGTTCTAACGAATATAAGATCTATTCACATGGAAAAAATCCAAAAATCAAACTCGAAAAGGGATTCGAAAATTAATATGGAATGATCCATGCACCGGAATAGAGGATAGTAAAAAGAAAATATGTCCAAAAAAATATGATCTTCAAGGATGTCACATCAAATCTCAAATCGGATGGGGTTAGAAGGTGTTCGCATGGAAAAAACAAGAAAATGGCTCTAAAAAACACCAATGAAAATTAATAACAAAAAATCCAGAGACCAAAATAGGGCAAAGAAAAAGGAAAAATTGTGTAGGAAGGGTGGCCGGACAAGGCTATCCAGTCAGAATGGAATTCCAAAGAGAATAGGGTAGGTTCACATGGAAAAATGGTAGAATAACATACGAAAAAGGCACGAAAACTCACAAAAATTAATAACGGACAACCCGTACAACAAAAGGATAGGGCGTAAAAAGGAAATGTGTCCAAGGGAAGGTGTAGGATAGGGCAGGTATGTTAGATTGTTGTTTTGAAGCGAGAAGGATGCATTCACATGGAAATATATCTAATGAGCGGGAATTGCTTCAAATATTAATAACTCAAAAACAATAAGTCGGAACAAGGGGCTATAAAAAGGAAAAGTGTGTCAGTCAAAGGGAAAAATTGGGTTATGACATCAGATATTAGGTCTAGCGAACGTAGGATGCGTTCACATGGAAAAATATAAAATTGTTCAAAATGGAATAGCAGATGAACCGTAAATTGGAACAAGGGTGTATGAAAAGGAAAAATGGCCAATTTGGAGGGACAAACAAGGCTATAAGCTTGGATGTGAGTCTCAGTGAACGTAGGGTGCGTTCACATGGAAAAATGGCAAAACAAAGGATAAAGGCAAACGGACAAGGAACAACCCTGAGGACAGGGTGAAATAGAGCGGATGAGTGGGGGCAAGGACCCCATCAAAGCATTGAAAATGAATTTCTGCATTTGGAGGTGGATAGATATATTTTCATAATGATATGCAGAACAAATGCGGAGGGACGCATTCCCACACTTAAGACCTTACCGGGCAGGGTTAGATGCCGCAACATAACCTAGGACTCGTCAATCGATTGAACTTTGGCATCCCCACACTTAAAACATAATGTACACTTGCAATCATAAGAAAAGGGTTAGAAAGACTTGGCTCGTTTCGCGTATGGTTGAAGGAATCGTCGCTGCTACAGAAGGGTTGGAGTCGGCTACAAGAGGTACCACGGCTTACTCCAGCGTTCGACCAGCATGGCAGGGACTATGCAGCAACACCCAGGGAGGTAGCTAGTTGCTGAAGCCCATCAGGGTAGGTGTCATTGACGAAGGATAGTCACTCAACTCACGGGCATGCAAATGGAATGAGAGAACAGTCACTCGCCCCATAACTTACATCACTCGAGTTAATATTGATGGAAACCCAGATCTCACACCTGGTTTAGGAATCGACAAGGGAATGGTGCAGAGGGAGTATGCCAGGGTGCACAATTGATGGTGCATCAGTGTGTCCAACCCCGTCTCGCATAGGTGCAAGCATGAAGGCCAGGGAGCCTTGCAATACCATGTACCGAACAGTGTGACATGTCCTGTGATGATGGCAGAGACCCATCCCATGTGTGCATAGGAAAATGGGAATGTACCTGACTCCGATTGTTGTAACGTCCCTCAATCCTCACCTCTCAATACTTGATTGAAGAAACATCCATCACACTCAACCCACCCTCTGTCGCACGCTCTATTGAAAGATATAGAGGGCAGCCCATTCCTCAAACCCATTGATGTAATCCTCACTGTCACTTGTGCAGAGGTTGTATGCCTTGTGCGCTTTTGATGGTACAATAGTGCATCCCGCCCTGTGCCGGTATACAGTGCAAGAAGGAAGGCTAGGGAGCCTTATGGTGCAATGCACAGGAACAGATTGTGCGTTGTGCATTGAAAGGCCCATCCCGTGCACGCAACACTCCGTTCACACTCTCATCTCTCATTTGATTTGAAGGGAAAGACTGGTCACTCACCCCACCCTCTGTCTCACTCTCTGATAGATACAGAGGGCAGCCCATACGCACGTCCCCATCCTCTTAGAATGAAAGCTCACATCTCTCAATGGGTTGGTGATGAAGATCGTGTCGGCTGTTGTTGTCATCAGGATATTGAAGACGAGGCCTACCCAGGGAGGCAGCCAACAAGTCTGATACTTCAATGATTTGTAAGAAAGGTCATCTATTAAGAAGGGCAGACAGACTGATATTGCAAAGACAGTGCACCAAGGGAGATGGCTTCAAATTACTTGTTGGAAAGGTGCTGCTGGTGAGTCAGCTATCCTGAAGTGCGGGTTGTTACCACCTTTTCCACAGTCAGCTTCCCGTCCAAGGGTGTTTCCACCTTTTCTTTGAACGAGGCCTGTTATGACATGAAATTTCTTCCTTTTCTCCCATAACAATTTTGTCAGTTTTGTTTTTTTTTCTTTTTTTTTTCTTTTTTCGTTAAGAAAGAGAATGGTAGAAATACCATGTGTTAGGACCAACCTCGCCACCATTGTTGGATCAGACGAGAAGAGAACAAGATAGGGTTGAGAGGTATCTATGAGGGGCTAACAAAATGAGACCACCTCATGAGGAAGATCATAAGGGCTATCAGAAGCACGAAGAGAATGACAGTGCGACACGCAAAAGGTAGAGGGTAGGTCGATTGTGATTGTCAAGATCCCCAAGGAGGGAAGTACTTCTTCAAACGATAGCCATTGATCAGGAAAGGATCATCAGAGGCATCAACAATCTGCACCTGAACAGAGCCGTTAGGATTGACAGAGAGTACCTTGTATGGGCCCATCCACTGTTGTTAAAGCTTGCCAAGAAACTTGCCAAAACTGGAATCATAGGCTAGGACAACATCACCTTCTTTGAACTCCTTGTGCTTGATGAAACTGTAAAATATTACACGGCGCAACGAACAGAATCTGAGAAAGAGATAGAGAGTACACAACAGATAAGAGGAGAATCAGTAAAATTCTTTAACTCCAAACAACTGATACAAAGATGGCTCTGTCCACCCGTGCGCTTCCACTGTATGAAGCTTAGATGGCGATCTAGACAGAAGATAGGTGTAGAGCTTAAGGCTAGCTAGAACAACAACTCTGACTGGGTGAAAGATGAGTGAGAGATGGCTGCGAAGGGGTTTAGCTTTTATAGCCCGCGAAGGTCGTTAGGTCGGCCTGCTGACCGACCTACCATATGAGCCTCCACTAGTCGGCCAGGGAATATTCCCTTTACCAGCCAGGGGGCGCTTCCGCGGCCCCCGGACCCCACAATAAGGGCCCCTTTTAACTCCCTTACCACGTAACTCAATGCAATGTGCCTCGAGTTGCTACCAGCTTAACCACTCCGTCTAACCCAAAGATTAGACCCACAACAGTCACCTTTTTGCCATCCGGTCACATAGACCTCATCTGATATACAAGTCAGGACTCAACCAATGTCCAGGCTCACATTTGGCTTCTCCTCATAATGGGGGCCTTACAACTTTGAGCACCATGGATCATTGGTAGCACCTAATGAGGGTGGGGCATTGATCATATCTAACACCCCCCCTCAATGTCCACCCATAGGTGAACTATCTCCTCGGCCCATTGCCGAGTCTCTGAAGATGAACTTGAAGCAGATTCTTCGTAAGTGCTTTGGTGAAGATATCTGCTCCATTCTCCTCTGTTGGACAATAGACCAATTCCACTATCCCATCCTCCATCAAATCACGCACATAGTGATACTGGATCTCTATATGTTTGGTGCGTGCATGAAACATTGGATTTTTGGCAATGGCGATGCAACTCTGATTGTTACATCTCAGCACAGTTGGTTCTTCATCCTGCACTCCCATATGCCATAGAATCCTTCTCAACCATACGGCCTCACATGCAGCAAAACAAGCTGCCTTGTACTCTGCTTCGGTAGAAGACAATGCCACTGTTGGTTGCTTCTTACTAATCCAAGAGAAAATTCCTGAACCCAAAGAGAAACAATAACCAGAAACTGACTTCTTGGAATCAATGTCTCCTGCCCAATCTGAGTCACAGTTCCCCACAAGAGAAGTTCCGAAATTGTATGTGATACCATAGTCAAGAGTTTTCTTCAAGTATCTGAGCACCCGCATCCCAGCCTTCCAATGACTCTCATGAGGTTTGTTTGAGAACCTGCTCAAAACACCAACAGCAAAACTGATATCTGGTCTGGTGTTACACAAGTAGATCAGACTGCCGACCAACCTCCTATACCTCCCAATGTCTGCTAATGCTGATGTATCCTCGACGGATAACTTTGCATTCACCTCCATAGGTGTAGCTATCTCCTTGCACTCGGTCATGCCAAATGCCTTCAAGATCTCCCATGCATACTTCTTCTGAGAGATGAAGATCTTTCCTGGCTCTTGCCAGACTTCAATCCCCAAACAATAGTGCAGCAAGCCTAAGTCTGTCATTTCAAACTCAGAGCTCAAAGCCTTTCGAGTTTGGTTGATCATATCTTCATAGTCACCTGTAATAAGAAGGTCGTCCACATATAGGACAATCACTACAGACTTTTTACCATCCCTGTAAACATACAAGTTAGCATCTGAGGCACATCTTTTGAAGTTTAGGTTTAAAAAGAACCTATCTATCCGCTGGTACCATGCTCTGGGGGCTTGTTTCAGCCCATACAATGCCTTCTTCAGTTTACACACTTTGTTCTCAGAATGAGGGGCCTCAAACCCTGGTGGCTGAGCCACGTACACCTCCTCCTTGAGGTCACCATTTAAGAACGCTGACTTAACATCCATTTGGTACACTGGCCACTTCTTGTGGGCAGCCACTGCAAGTACCATGCGAATAGTGGTCATTCTGGCAGTTGGGGCAAATGACTCTTGAAAATCAAACCCTTCAACTTGTGAAAATCCTTGGGCAACCAGTCTAGCTTTGTACTTTTCTAAGGTACCATCAGCCTTGTACTTTACCTTCCAGATCCACTTGGTGCCAATAACCTTCCTCTTTGCTGGTCAATCCACTAGCTCCCAAGTGTCATTCTTCATTATGCTGTCATACTCCGCCTGCATAGCATCCTTCCATGATGGATCTGCAAGTGCTTCTTCTAAGTCAGTTGGCTCCTTTACTTCTCTCATAATCTCAACCATCAAGGCCATATTGACTATGTGAGCAGAAGCCCTCCTTTGCTCCTCTATTCTCTGAGACCTCCTTGGTCCGTCTGCCTTCTCCTCAACAGATGCAGGCATAGGATTATTGTGGTCATAGAGCTGCTTCACCCAGCGCGGCAATGGCTTTTCCGGTGGGGTGATGTCAGGTTGGTGAACTTTTTCCTCATCATCTGAAGATGATGCTTCCTCCTCCTTAAGGATAGGGATAGCTCTTGGGACAGGTTCATAGTGGACTACTTCTTCGCTTGATGATAAAGTGGAAGAACTTGCCTTCTCCTCCTCCACTGTATGCGACTCCTCCTTGAACACCACATCACGGCTCGCGATGATCTTCTTTGCCTCTTGGTCATATAATTTGTAAGCCTTCTGCTCATCACTATAACCCAAGAAGATACATTTTCTACTTTTTGGTTGTAACTTGTTTCTCTTCTCATCTGGAACATGTGCATAACATTCACATCCAAAAATTCTGAAATGTGAGACAGATGGTTTCTTACCAGTGTAAGCCTCATGAGGTGTTTTTCCCTTGAGAGCCTTTGTATAGCTCCGATTTAGAATGTAGACTGCAGTATTAACAGCTTCAGCCCAAAAATGGTTAGGCAATCCCTTGCCCTTTAGCATGCATCTTGCCATCTCCACAATGGTACGATTCCTGCGTTCCACAACACCATTCTGCTGAGGTGTGTGAGGCGTCGTCAATTGATGCTTGATCCCTTTGCTCTTGCAAAAGCCTTCGAACTCCTTTGAGTTGAACTCACCACCACCATCTGTTCTAAATTTCTTCACACTTTTCCCTGTTTCATTCTCAACAAGTATTAGCCATTCTTTAAATTTACCAAAATCTTGAGCCTTATCACGAAGGAAGTACACCCACATCTTCCTACTGTAGTTGTCGACAATCAACATGAAATAAGAAGATCCCCCCAAGGCCTGTGTAGGCATCTTACCACACAAGTCAGCATGCACCAACTCTAGAGGAGCCTGTGCTCTATTATTGCTTTCTTGTGGAAATGCCTTTCTCTGTTGCTTGCCCATCATACAAGCTTCACATGGTTCCTTCAATTCAGTTATTGTAGGTAGGTGAGCAACCATACCTTGCTTTTGCATCTCCTTTAATACTGCAAATCCGATGTGTCCAAACCTTTCATGCCAAAGCTTACTTGTGCCCACTCCAGCGGTGGCTGTAAGAGCACTTAGCTCATACAGGTTGTTCCTTCTTTCTCCTTTGCCAACAATTGTGCCAGCACTATCAATAATTTCTGCACCTGTCTTCTTGAACCTCACTTCATGACCAAGATCAGTTATGGCAGCAACTGATAAGAGATTTCTCCTGATTTCGAGAACATACAACACATTTGAAAGCTTTTTGACTTCACCATTTGCAGCAACAAAAGAAATAGTACCTGTGCCCGCAACAGGGCATTTAGCATCATTTCCAACCGTCACAGTGATGGATTCTTGTAGAGGCTGCATAGAACTGTATAGACCTTTCTTGTTGGTCATGTGACGGGAGGCCCCACTATCCAACACCCAAGAGTCAGTGGTAGATTCTTCTTGCGCCGAGGAGCACACTTCCTCAATGGTCGCCATGAATAATTCCAACTCTGCTTCAGCCGTATTGGCTGTCTCTTTCCCTTTACTTTTAAGGGTACCATTCTTTTCATCTGCCTTCTTGACACGACAATCTGCAATTGCATGTCCTTTCTTCTTACAGTAGAAGCACTCTCCTTGAAACTTCTTCTTGCCGCCCTTCTTCTTTTTGTCACCATCATTTTTGGTGGAGGAAACACCTTTGCCTTTTGCATTGGCAGAGAATGCAGCATCTCCATTATTGCTTCCTTCTCGGGCTTTCAGCCTCAACTCCTCCTCCATTAATAATGCACAAAACTCCTCAAAAGTCAAAGCTTGAGGTCTCACCTGAGTATTAAGGGCAGTTACTAGTCCATCAAACTTTTGTGGACAAATCCGAAGACATCTCCAAGCTAGCTCTTCGCTAGTCTTTTGTATCCCAGCGCCAGCCATCTGGTCGCGCAGATTCTTAATCCGAGTGATGAATGCTTCAACCGTCTCTCCTTCAGCAAACTTCTCTGCTGCTAGTTGATTCTCCAAGTTTTGAATCCTTGTTTGGTTTCGCGTTTCGTACTGACTCCTTAGTACATTCCAAGCCTCTGATGCTTTGGTTGTATGCTGAATCAGAGTCAAAACACTGTTAGAACAGCTTGTAACTAAGGCACACAATGCATCTGCATTCCTTCATTTCCAAGCTCGTAGAAGATCTGCATTCGGAGGAATCATCACACTAGGATTTGATGGGTCAGGGGTAGGCTGTGGTTCTGCGTCAGTTCCCAGCACAGTCTCCAGAAGCTCATAAGAATCAAGGATAGTTGTAATTTTGAACTTCCACAAGGTGTAGTTTGTACCATCTAACTTGCCTTCGCTAAAGGTTGGTGGACGAATCCTCAGTGTTTGAATAGCCGGTACAGCAGCACCACCTCCTGCACCGCTTCCTGATGCACCAAAACCGCTTCCCGGAGTCGACATCGTTTCTCTTTGCTGTTGAAGCCTTTGCCTCTTGCACGCTCTCTGATCTCTAGAGCCCCCTGGGCTCTGATACCATGTAAAATATTACACGGCGCAGCGAACAGAATCTGAGAAAGAGATAGAGAGTACACAACAGATCAGAGGAGAATCAGTAAAATTCTTTAACTCCAAACAACTGATACAAAGATGGCTCTGTCCACCCGTGCGCTTCCACTGTATGAAGCTTAGATGGCGATCTAGACAGAAGATAGGTGAAGAGCTTAAGGCTAGCTGGAACAACAACTCTGACTGGGTGAAAGATGAGTGAGAGATGGCTGCGAAGGGGTTTAGCTTTTATAGCCCGCGAAGGTCGTTAGGTCGGCCTGCTGACCGACCTACCATATGAGCCTCCACTAGTCGGCCAGGGAATATTCCAAGGAATATTCCCTTTACCATCGGGCCGAGGGCGCTGCCCCCAGACCCCCGCCAGGGGGGCCGCTGGCCCCCCTGGGACCCCCCAGCCAGGGGCCGCTTCCGCGGCCCCCGGACCTCACAATAAGGGCCCCTTTTAACTCCCTTACCACGCAACTCAATGCAATGTGCCTCGAGTTGCTACCAGCTTAACCACTCCGTCTAACCCAAAGATTAGACCCACAACATTCACCTTTTTGCCATCCTGTCACATAGACCTCATCTGATATACAAGTCAGGACTCAACCAATGTCCGGGCTCACATTTGGCTTCTCCTCATAATGGGGGCCTTACAACTTTGAGCACCATGGATCATTGGTAGCACCTAATGAGGGTGGGGCATTGATCATATCTAACAGAAACTGTCATGATAGGCCTTGTGTTGTGCTTGAGTGGTTTCCATGCACTGTAGAGCCATCCTCGGAATCTCATCCAAATATTCCAAGTGCAGGAGGCCGCGTTGAAGTGACTCATCATCTCCCAAGCGTTCTTTAACTGCCACTCGCAAAGAGGGCAATTCCAGTTCGACAAGGAAGACGGCTACTGTACCATACACTAATTGGAAAGGGGTCTCTCCTGTAGCTGCCTTATGGGAGGTTCTGTATACCCAGAGGGCCTCTGTAAGTCAATCGTCCCAGTCGCGATGATGTGCAGCAATCGTTCTTGTCAGGATCGAGCAAAGGATGCGATTGGCGACTTCAACTTGGCCATTGGCTCTGGGGTAGTAAGGAGTGGACTTGCGATGGTGGATCTTATACAGCTCCATCAGCTCCTCCATGATTTTGTTTAGGAAATGAGTACCTCTGTCACTTACCAGCTCGAGGGGACTGCCAAAATGGGTGATAATATTCTCGTACATGAACCTACACCGTTACCATCGTCCTGCTTCAGAGCTTTAGCTTCACACCACTTTGTGACATAATCCGTACATACTAAGATGTATCTATTCTACTTCCGTGTGGTGGGTGGATCAATGGGACCCACAAAATCAATCCCCCACTTCTCGAATGGCTTTAGGGGAAGAATAGGTTGCAGTGGCACGGCACTTGTTTCGGTGGGTTTCCCCATTCGCTGTGACAAGCATTACATCTTTTACAATAGTCATGTGCATTGTTGTGGAGGGTTGGCCACCGATATCCTACTAAACAGAGCCTTCCTGGCTGTCACTTCTCTTGCAAAGCGTCCACATGGTTTGTCATGGCATGCTTTCAATACTATGCTGATTTCATCCCCTGCAACATATCTTTGCAGCACTTCATCTTTGCCTCTCTTGTACAGTGCACCGCCTAGCAAGATGTAGGGGCATGATTCTAACAGAAGCTTCTTCTTCTCACGGCTTGAGATGCAGGAGGATACTGTTGAGTTGCCAGGAGGTTGGCTATGTCTGCATACCAAGGAGTAACTATTTCAACTAGAAACAAGGAAGCATCATCAAGGTTTGGATCATCATGTTCCTCTTTTGCAGTTTGAGGAATCCGTGATAGATGATCAGCTAGGACATGGGAATGGCCAGGCTTAGTGACCACTTCAAAATCAAACTCTTGGAATAGGAGAAACCATCTCATCAGTCGTCCTTTAACATCTACTTTGTTCATCAGGAAGGACATGGCTTCATGATCCACTTAGAACTTGAAATGCGTTGACAGTAGATAGTGTCTAAACTTCTCTAATGCAAACACCATTGCCAAGCACTCAAGCTCTGTCACTATGTAGTTCCATTCCCTATTAGTGACCTTCTAGCTTGCATAATATATTGGTTGATCTAATTTAGAGGGGCGCTTTTGACATAGGATAGCACCTAGCCCTTCAACTGATGCATCTATGTGTACATGGAACTCCTTCGTCCAATCAAGAGGCTGTAAGATAGGTGCTTGGATAAGGCACTATTTTAGGGTATTAAAGTCTCCTTCACAGTCATCAGTCCAAAGGAAATCTGCATCTTCCCTTAGGAGCTTATGCAGAGGGGCTGCCTTGGTTGCAAAATGTGCAATAAATCTTCTGTAGTAGCACACATGGCCAAGAAATCCTCTCAATTGCTTGAGGTTTGTTGGTGCTACCAAGGTGGCAATCTCCTCAATCTTCGCCAGGTCTGTTGCAATCCCCTATGTAGAGACAATATGGCCCAAAAGAACTCTTGATGAGATGCCAAAGACACATTTGTCGGGGTTGAGAGAAATCCCATACTCTCGACATCTGTCAAAACATTGCTCTAGGTGTCTCCAGTGCTCACGGATCAAACTATAGACACAAAAGTCATCAAGATACACCTCAATGAAATCATGAAGATGATTCTAGAAGGCAGCCATCATTACTTGTTGGAAGGTGGCAGGAGCATTACAGAGCCCAAATGGCATCACTCTATAGGCATAGGTCCCCTATTCTATGGTGAAGGTTGTTTTGGATTGATCATCTTCTGCAATTTGGACTTGGTTATATCTACTGAATCCATCCAAGAGAGAATAGAGCTCATGGCTTACCAATGTGTCCAATAGTTGGTTTGTAAAAGGGATAGGGAAATGATCCTTCTTCGTCTTTGAATTGGGCTTTCAAAGGTGTACACATATTCAAAGTTTCCCATTCTTCTTGGGTACTACCACAATGGGTGAAACCCATTCATTATGTATTACATGTGCCATCTATTACAAAGAACTTGGTGTTAGTCAGTCAAATGGTAGAGTAAGGGCTGCAAGTCAGATTTAATGCAAAGGGCTGCTTTGTAGAATACTTCAATGACAAGTGCAAGTTGCTCCGGGGCCTTATTGGTCTTGGTCGTTGTTGAAGGAGCAATCCTTACTCCATGTCTTCTTGTCAAGATGCTTTTGAATTTCTTTCGATAGCTGGGGAAATGTTAGGTTTGGTTTAAAGGTGTCTAGGTCTTTGACCAGGTCATATTCTTTGATAGGATCCACAGGCTTTTCCAGCTTGCTCGGGAATGGGGCTACACCCATTTTCATCTTTCCTTTTTCTTCTAGCAATGGCAGCATCGGCACTTCCTCTGTTTCTAGAAGTGCTTATGTATTGTCTATCTCCTGGACCTCTGGTCCTATTTTTGGGACTGTCTCTGTGACTCTCTGTGTGGCACTGCAGTGCTCTGTACTACACTATTCTGCCCTGTACTGCTCTGTCCCTCTGTTAGCAGGTTGAACTTCACAGTCTTGGCAAGAGAATTATTTTCATTCTAAACAACTGGTTCCTTCTTCTTGGCATGTGTGATAGCGGCAACTTCCAACTCTACCAAATTGGAGGCAGGCTCTTGTACCTTCTGTTGGCTATCAGTGGCATTGACCTTGACAGGGACTGGACTTGGACAGTCCTTTGCAATGTGGCCTTCTCCTTTGTATCGGGTACATAAGGGCTTGTAATCCATAGATCTTCTAGGGTTTTGACAATTCGGGGAGATATTACCCTTTTCTCCACACCTATAACATTCCACCTCTGATCTCTGACCAGCGCCAGACTGTCGTCCTCTGTAACTTTGAGAGGGAAACCTCATTGGACCAAAATTAGGACCAAACTCCCTAGGCTTTGGTCCAATATCTTGTGTTGTAATTTTGGACTCTAGCAAGTTGAATCTTACATTTTCATCCTTCTGTCTTCGTTCGTGTATCTCTTTCAGAGAGCAAATATCCTCTGTATGGTTCTTCCTCAAACAGTAGGAACAAAAGGCTCCAAAAGTGGTTGGTTTTCGAGTACATTCAGTGGCTAAATGTCTCCTTGATGACACTTTCCACACCATGTATTAGAACGCATCACATCTCTCCCAGCTCCTGCAGGAGTAGATATATTAGCGGTATTCACCTTCAACATTTGTCTGTAATCACATCCATAAGATCTTTCTTGATACTTGCAACTGAGTTGAATAAGTAGTCCTTCAGATTTTCACCTCCTGAAGTACTTGTATTAGGGTTTTGAGAAGCTTTTGTAATTACTACATACACGAGTTGGGTTGATCCAGAAGGTCCTCTATTCTGGTTCTGATTCAAAGCTCTTGTTGAGAGTTGGGATTGTTGATTCCAGTTGGTAGGGTTCCACTGTTGTTGAGTCGCCATTGTGGAGGAACTATTTGAGGCCACTGTTGTTGTGGTTGAACCATCATTTGAGGCACTGCCGTCTATGGCGACCACAGTGGATTAGGTGCATTATACTACGGCATTTTTTGCATCTGGGGATAGGGGTAGGGAATTGTCCCTGGGATTGCATTTGGTGGGTATACCATTCCTGGCATGGGAGGATGTAAGACTCCTCTACCTGGAGTCATTGACAACCTTGCTTCAACTTCGTCATACAATCTTGCACCTTTCATTGCAGCTTGCACATTGACTGGTCTTCTCAATTCCACGAAATTGCTAACTTCTGGTTGTAGGCCTCTAAGGAACACTCCTTTCTAGATACCTTCATCCAAATGATGGTTAGTCCATCTCTTCAGGATGGATTCCATTTGCGAGACATAAGCTTCTACTCTTTCTCCAGAGGATTGACTTAGGTTCATGAACTCCTCTCGCATCCGTTCTTCAAAACCTTCACTCCGGAATTTAGTGAGGAAGGCCAACTTCAGGTCGTCCCATGTGCCAAAAGTTCTTGGTGCTTGTCTCTCATACCACTGAAACGCCGCACCCTTGAAAGTGGCGGGGAATATCGCTAACCAATGCTTAGGGGTTGTGGCATTGTTAGCCACACATGCTACCATAAATTCTGCTACATGAAGATCAGGGTCTTCATTGTACTCTCCCTTAAAAATTGGCAATGGGACTACATTTGCTGGCCTGTCATCAATATTTCCAAGACGAATCTGACTAGGAAGGGGACCTTGAGTTTCCATGGGGACTTCTGTATAGAGTGCTTTTAGGGCATCAAAAGAGACTTTTGCTGCGAGCTCATTCTCAACCTTGATTCTTGACTTCTCTCTTCTCACGTACCTCTAGACTCGTTCTAACGCTTGCCTCTTGATTGCGTCATTCATCAGGGGCTTGGTTCCAACCAGTTGTTCAGTACTCAACAGAATAGAATTAGAGAGGGGCTTCAATCTCTAGGGGATTCTCTAGCCAACATCTCTTTTATTTCCTTATTTTCAACATCTTTGAATTCGGCTTTCAAACCACTACAGAGAGGAAGATATTCCGTTTTGAAAGTATCAAAAATCATTCCTCTTAGGATCTTGTTGTACCATTATAATAATGCCAGCTTTTCTGAGGGTTTCAATAGTGTATGTTGTGAAAAACACTCTGTCTACCAACTTCCAGTGGGTTGCTAATTGGACAAACAGAAGATTGTCAATGCACCAAGCATCCCACGTATCTTATTGTTGAGCATCCACGAACAAATTTCAACTCTTTTCCTTCTTGTTTTCGTGAACCTCCACAGACCACGACTCCTGTAGCTTCTTCACGATATCCCACTTGATGATGCCTGGAAACTCCTCAATGAATGCTAAATCTTCCATGGATAGTCATTCTCTCTGTTGCTGCTCTTCAGTTTGTTCCCAAACAATTTGCCACCAAGATGCAAATTTCTATTGCTTCAACAAGAAGAGGAAATAGTCCACCGCATAGAGCTTGCATCATGATGGTAATATGTTTCTGCCATTGTGGGATGAACTTCTTGTGGAAGTGGATTTGGCAATAAGAATCTTCACGCATCATCATAGTAGATATCTCCCACGATTTGATAGAATTAACCATAATCTTCAACATCTTCATAGAATCCATAAATAGAAAAAGAAACATAAAAGAATACACAATTTTTGAATAGAAATCAATCACATAGTATTCATCTTCAATGTTTTCATAGTTTTCTTTCTCAATCTCTCATAGAAAGATACACTGTTTTGATAGAATTGGCTATCTCTGACTCTCTCTCTCTCTCTCTCTCAATAGTACATCATCTTCTCACCACAATACTCAATAATGACTCTCAATAATCCTTCTTAGGTCGTGGATACACCTCCCAAGAGATATGTCTATGTCGAAGAGGTACCAGAGCCACTACAGTAACCCTTCATATCTCACTTGTGTCTCTGTCACTCTAGTCTTCTCTTCAGTCTTCTTCTTCCATTTGTTTTAGCTCTTTTAAAATTAGATTCATCCTTTCCAAAAGTTAGAAAACTTTTCCAAAGTGACACATACATTCTACAGAACACTGACAGAAGATCCACAGAACTAAACAGAATAGGAACGGAGCAGAGACATAACAAAGACAGAGACTTTATAGAAGGTTTACAGAGGGTTACAAAAGGTCATCACAGAACAATAAATCCTCATAACTCATAATAAAACCATTTCAAACTATCAAAAACTATTCAATAAACTTCCAAAATATTTCAACCTTCATCAATCATCAATCCATGCTTCATACAGAAGAAATCAGAACAAAATATAAGCTATATAGAAGGTATCAGAACCAATCAGAACCTCAACAGAACCTATCAGAATATCACAGAGCTTCATATTTCTACTAAGAATCATCATGAACTTCCAAAACATAATCAATATCGTCCAAAACACTCTCAAACACTTCCATTAACAACCATACATCACTCTAAATCCATCAAAAATTAACCATGCAGACCTCAAAAACAACAAAAATCAATCAATGATTCAGTCTTTTTCCACTCTCAACACGTCCAAGAACTTAATTCAAGAAATTGTGACAAAGAGGATTTCCGAGATCAGGACAAGAGATGCCATATGTGCGGAGAGAGAGGGAAGATCCGTAGGAGATGTCCCTACCATCAATGCTTCCATTGTAATGAGCTAGGACATGTCTAAGCAGACTGTCTTGACTTAAGCCTAGAAGATATTGAGCCTCCAAGAAAACTAAGCTACACAAGTGTAGTCTTTGGATATATAGGGGAAGCAGCTGATGAAGAAGACCTAGAGCCCACTATATCCCTTCAGGATTATTAGAAACCCTAGATATCTTTGTAAAATGTAATACATTTGGTATTGAGAATACCCCAACAAATCCTACTCTTATACCTACAGTTAATTTGCATAATATGAGTTGCACTGGTTTTGAAGCCAAGTACTTGTGTGACTAAAGTAGCGCATTGAAAGCGTGGTGGGCCCATAACCCACAGGTTCTAGAATGATATCCCTAGAGTAGCGCATTGAAAGCATGGTGGGCCCATAATCCACAGGTTCTAGAATGATATCCCTAGTTTCTCTCGACATAAGAACATCTTGATTTCTCTAAGGGGAGGAGGATGTAATATTTCCATGCAATTAAAAGTTAGTTGGTAAAATTACTAACTAAAGACTAACTAAAGTAAAAACTAACTAACATTAATAATTAATGTTTTTAAATTAAAAATATATGTTAAAAATTTGAAGTCATAATTCAACATTTTTCTCGGATTGACAAGGACCATAGCCATCCTTCACGGAAGTTAGAACATGAACGAGAGTTATGAGCCATATTAATCACTAGTATTAATGTGTATAGTATGGATGGTCCAAAAATATTAGATTTTTGGGGAAAAACTAGCATATTTTAGATATTTTAGATATTATCCTAAAAATATATGGAGATTTCTAGAACTCGATGTCATTCAAAAAAAAAGGCAAGTGATGTTTAGTTAGTTTTGGAGATTTAATTTTAAAAAAAGAGAGATTAGTGAAATCGCACACACCGTGATCGCAGTTTGCAGGCAGTAGCACAACACTTCGAACAGGGAGAAAAGGGAGTATTCTAAAAGATTTCTAAACAAGTGTCTTGGGGTTTTACCCCCCTTTTGAAGCCAATGGAACCATCAGATTTATGATTTGAGCATTAAACCACTGATTTCTCCAAGATCCCCTTGACCAATAGCTTTTTTTCTCAGCCACAGTCCCTCTTCTCTAATTCACTATAAATATGAGGCATGGAGAGGCACAAGGAAGAACAAGGGGACCCCGAGAGGCTGCGAGAGATAGGTAGAAGGATACCTCTCCAAGAGGTTGTGAGAAGGAGCTTGAGAGAGAGAGAGAGAGAGGAGTTACCCCAAGAGATTGTCTTCGACTAAGCCACCTTCTCTTACATTCTTCCATCTCAAAATCCATTTCTCATTCTTATCTCTCAAATCTATTTGCGAACGATTGCCCCCAAGCGAAGAATGTTGCGTGCGGATGGCAATCTCACAACGAACAACAACAAAGATTTGGGCGAGGGTATCATTGTCAATCCAACTGCGGTACCAATCGTAAGTAATGTATTTCCAATTTGATAGATGCTTCCTTTGATTCTCATATGAAATGCATTAGGCCCCATACTATGATGCACGAGTATAGGTAATTGGAAAGGATAAATTTCTTCTCACATATTTGAAAGATGGAAGTTAATTGCACCTAGTTGCATATGGCTTATTCGTTGATAGAGCAATTACAAGGAAGAATCGATTAGGGGTTATGAATGGCGTAATCGTAAAAAGAATGACATTAAAAATTGTGCATACAAGTGTTAAGTAAATTGTGCATAGAATCGCTCTCTGATCCCAAGGGGGAGAGTGAATATGTGATGGAATTGTTATTGTGTCTATTTTTGTATTGTTTGGAAAAAATACATTTGGTTTTTGTTGGTTGATCGAATAGCTCCCTAAGTGCTTGTACATTCAACTGATTGTTAGATTGTGGTTTGGATGATGACTGCAAGTGTTTGTGATTGATGGTAAATTCATGGTGGGGGTCTGTCATGACAAATTGCCATGGCGAATAAAGGAATGTTTTCTTGGAAGACATTTTTAGGCTGATTTTCTTGATTCTGCTCGATTCTTAATTGGATTAATTAAGAATGGATATTTTTCATAGGTGGGTCATCTCCAAGGTCACGATGCATTTCAACCCGAGAGGGCACTGCTCGATTCATGGGCCAAAGGTCAAGTGGTGAAAAGGCCATCCACATAAATTGTGTCTCACTCCTAGATTGCTTGGGGTCAGTGCACCCCTTGCCAAGTTCGAGACGGTGGAGCTGGAGACTGCCGTGAGCCCAATGTCTATGGCATTGGAATATCCTATTCTAGATAAAGGATGAAATTTGTGGTGCCATCTGATTTGGACCAGTTACTTGAAGATAAGTTAAGGATATTGTTTGAACTTGTTTGGCAAAGGATTGCTTGCTCTGTGTTCGTGTTTGTGTTGTAAATTACGCGAACGAACCGTGTTCTCTAAAAGGCTTCATTAAGGAAGTTGATTTTAAATGTCACACATAAATGTGGTAGGACCTAATTAGATAGCTAAAGAATGCTTGTTGAAGGGAGGGGGTGGGTAGAACTCCTGACGGATTTGATTTAGAGCAGGGTCATCCCAAAAAACTGGGTCGCTTCTCATAAGGTTTTATCATCATTCGACCTTTAGGATTGATAGGTTGGAACCTCATTCATGCCGTTTAAGGGGATTAGAATGGGACTATGCCCTACAAGCAGAGATGTTGAGTGGCCCATCTCTCTTGTTTTCCATCCTCTTTGAACCAAGTGCGACTTGAATCTGCTTTAGCTTGGGTATCTCTCCGTAAAGTAGGATGTCTAGGACCCGATGGTAGAATGCTATTGGGAGACCTTGACCACTAGGAACTCAGATTTCATGTCCTCGATCCTAGTGGGTTTGGTCACAAATCGTTCCATTGTGAGACGAACTCGGGAAACCTTAGGCAATAAACTATGTAACATTCCATGGGAGTGCCAAGTGGCATTGCTAAGATTCGTCTCTCGATTGACCACTATAAACGTGCTTGGACAAGAGCACATTACAATTGGTATCAGAGTAAAACTTCGTAATGCTACATGACTGATTAATGTATGGTTTATAGTTATATCGTAAACGGAATAACTGAAGTGGTATGGCTTGACTATCATTCACCTTTTGTATCCACGAATGTTGACGTGCAAGAGAAGAAATTCCTTCTCAAGCAAATTAAGGCACCCGAGTTTAATGGAGAAGGAATAGACATCCTAATAGAGGTGGAGATATGGATTGAGTCGATGGATGACTATTTGTCTGCTTCAGGAACTGCCTCTACCAATCAAGCATTGATAGGCAAACTGAAGCTATTTGGCCAAGCTTGGATATGATGGAAGCGATGGTGTAAAGATCAAGGTGTTTCTGAAGCTGCTATTACTTGGGCTCAACTGAAAGATGATGTACATGCGAACAATACCTTCCACCAACTTACCAGACCTTGAAGATGAATGAATTGTTCAAGCTCAAGCAACTGGAATTGACCTTGCAAGACTACTACTCAAGGCTTGTAACCCTACTAAAATACGCGCCACCTATGGATATGGTGTAGCAAGTATCCAAGTTTTGCCATGGCCTAAACACTCCTCTCAACCACCGTCTTGTAGCAATACGTCCAACAGACTTGCAGGATGCGTTACTTTGAGCAAATCCAATCGTCCAAGAACTTAATTTGGGCAATTGTGACAAAGAGTCTTCCCGAGATCAAGACAAGAGATGCCACACACGTGGAGAGAGGGTAGATTCGTAGGACATGTCCCTTATCGTCAATGCTTCCATTGCAATGAGCTAGGACACGTCCAAGCAAACTGCCGTGACTTAAGCCCAGAATATATTGAGCCTCCAAGAAAAGGAAGCTACACAAGTGCCATCTTTGGATATATAGGGGAATCAAATGAAGAAGAATATCCAGAACCCACTATACCCCTTCAAGTTGATTAGAAAACCTAGATATCTTTGTAAAATGTAATACATTCGATATTGAGAATACCCCAACAAATCCTATTCTTATACCTACAGTTAATTTGCATAGTATGAGCTGCACTAGTTTTGAAGCAAACTACTTGTGTGACTAGACTAGCGCAACAAAAGCATGGTGGGCCCATAACCCACAGGTTCCAGAATGATACCCCTAGTTTCTCTCGAGATGAGGATATCTTGATTTCTCTAAGGGGAGGAGGATGTAATATTTCCATGCAATTAAAAGTTTAGTTGGTAAAATTACTAACTAAAGACTAACAAAAGTAAAAACTAACCAACGTTAATAATTAACGATTTTTTAATTAAAAATATATGTTTAAAAATTGAGAGTCGTAGTTCGACATTTTTTCGGATTGACAAGGACCGTAGCCACTCTTCACGGAAGTTACGACGTGAATGAGAGTTATTAGCCATATTAATCACAAGTATTAATGTGTATAGTATGGATGGTCCAAAAATATTAGATTTTTGGGGAAAAACTAGCATATTTTAGATATTATCCTAAAAATATATGGAGATTTCTAGAATTGTATGTTATTTTTTAAAAAAGACAAGGGATGTTTTAGTTAGTTTTGGATATTTTATTTTAAAAAAAGAGAGATTGGTGAAACCACGGATGTTGAGATCGCAGTTTGTAGCAGTAGACAGCACTTCAAACAGGGAGAACAAGAAGGAGATATCTGAAAGATTTCTAACCAAGTGTCTCGGTGTCTTGGGGTTTTACTCCCCTTTTGGAGCCAATGGAACCATCAGATTTATGATTTGAGCATCAGATCATTGATTTTTCCAAAATCCTCTCCATCGATCACTCTTTTTCTTAGCCACATCCCCTCTTCTCTAATTCACTGTAAAAATGATGCATGGGGAGGCACAAGGAAGCATAAGGAACCCTGAGGGGCTGCGAGAGAGAGGTAGAAGGATACCCATCCAAGAGGTTGCGAGAGAGAGAGAGAGAGAGAGAGAGAGAGAGAGAGAGAGAGAGAGAGAGAGAGAGAGAGAGAGAGAGAGAGAGAGAGAGAGAGAGAGGAGTTACCCCAAGAGGCTGCAAGGGAAAGAGCTAGCTCCATTCCCCCTATCTGCAGTCTTCGACTGAGCCACCTTCTCTTATGCTCTTCTATCTCAAAGTACATTCCTCATTCTTATCTCTCGAATCTATTTGTGGACAATGGCCCCCAAGCGAAGAATGCTGCGTGCGGATGGTAATCCCACAACCAACACAAAGCTTCGGGTGAGGGTATCACTGTCAATCCAACTATGGTACCGGTCATGAGTAATGTATTTCCAAATTGATAGATACTTGCTTTGATTCTCGCGTGAGATACATTAGGCCGCATACTATGATGCTCGAGTATAGGTCATCGGAAAGGATAAATTTCATCTCACATATTCCAAAGATGGAGCTTGCAAAGTGCATGTATCAAGGGAAGTTAATTGCACCTAGTTGCATATGGCTTATTCATTGATAGAGAAATTACAAGGAAGAATTGGCCAAGGGTTACGAATGGCACAATCGTAAAAGGAATGACATTAAAAATTGTGCATACAAGTGTTAAGTAAATTTTTCATAGAACCGCTCCTTGATTCCAAGGGAGAGAGTGAATATGCAATGGAATTGTTATCGCGTCTATTCTTGTATTGGAAAAAATACAATTGGTTTTTGTTGGTTGATCAAACAACTCTCTAAATGCTTGTACACTCAACTGATTTTTGGATTGTGGTTTGGATTATTACTCCAGGTGCTTGTGATTGATGGTAAATTCATGGCGGGGGTCTGTGATGAAAAATTGCCATGGGGAATAAATGAATGTTTTCTTAGAAGATGATATTAGGTTGATTGTGCTTGATTCTTAATTGGATTAATTAAGGAATAACATTTTGTGTGGGTGGATCATCTCCAAGGTCATGCCGTGTTTCAATGCGAGAGGGCACTACTCGATATATAGACCAAAGGACGAGTGGTGAAAAGGCCATCCACGAAAATTGTGTCTCACTCTTAGATCGGTTGGGGCCAGTGGAGCTCTAGACACCCCTTGCCGAGTCCAAGACGGAGCTCGAGACTGCCCTGAGCCTAATGTCTGTGGCATTGGAAGATCCTATTCTAGATAAAGGATGAAATTTGTGGTGCCATGTGATTTGGACCAGTTACTTTTGCAGGGCAGAAGGGGGACTTTTGCTGGACAAAAGGGATACATAATTTCTCATGTATGGGTAGGAGACAAAGATTAATGTGAAGATAAGTTAAGGATTTTGTTTGAACTTGTTTGTCAAAGGATTGCTTGCTCTGTATTCGTGTTTGTGTTGTAAATTATGTGAACGAACCCTGTTCTCTAAAAAGCTTAATTAAGGAAGTTGATTTTAAATGTCACACATAATTGTGGTAGGACTTGATTAGATAACTAAAGAATGCCTACTGAGGGAAGTAGGTGGATAGAACTCTCGACGGGTCTATCCTATGGCAGGTTGGTCCCAGAAAACTGGGAGGCTTCTCACAAGATTTTATCATCGTTCGACCTTTAGGTATTGATAGGTTGGAAACCAATTCATGTCGTTTTAGGGGACCCAAATGGGGCTATGCCCTATGAGCAGAGAGGTTGAGCGGTGCATCCCTCTCATTTTCCATTCTCTTTGAACCAAGTGCAGCTTGGATCTGCTTCAGCTTGGGTATCTCTATGTAAAGTAGGATATCCAAGACTCGATGCTAGAATGCTGTTAGGAGACCTTGACCACTATAGGAACCCAGATTTCAGGTCGATCCTAGTGGGTTTGGCCACTAACGTTCCATTGTGTAGCCGACTCAGAAAACCCTAGATGACAAACCCCGCAACATTCCATGGGAGTGCCGAGCGACATACCTAAGATTCGTCTCTCGATGGACCGTTAAAAACGTGCTTGGATAGCTGATAGACGTGCACGTTACAGTCGGTATCAGAGCAAAACTTCGTAATGCTACATGATTGATTAATGTATGGTTGGTAGTTATATTGTAAAAGGAATAATCGAAGTGGTATGGCTTGTCTATCAAGCACCTTTTGCACTCACGAATGCTGATGTACAAGAGAAGAAATTTCTTCCCAAGCAAATAAAGGCACCCGAGTTTGACAAAGAATGAGTAGACGTCACAGTAGAGGTGGAGATATGGATTGACTCTATGGATGACTATTTCTCTACTTCGGGAACTGTCTCTACCAATCAAGCAATGATGGCCAAACTAAAGCTAGTTGACCAGGCTTGGATATGGTGGAAGCAATGGTGCAAATATCAAGGTGTTTCCAAAGCCACTATTACTTAGGCTCAACTAAAAGATGTTGTACGCGGACGATACCTTCTACCAACTTACCAAACCTTGATGATGAATAAATTGTTCAAGATCAAGCAACTAAAATTAACCTTGCAAGCCTATTACTCGAAGTTTGTAGCCATACTAAAGTACACGCCACCTTTGGATATTGCGCAGCAAGTATCCAAGAATTTCCATGGCCTAAACACTCCTCTGAATGACCGTCTTGAAGCAATACGTCCAACGGACTTGTAGGATGTGTTACTTCTAGCAAAGCCAATCATCCAATAACTTAATATGGGAAATTGTGACAAAGAGGATTCCTAAGATGAGGACAAGAGATGCCACACGTACGTAGAGATAGGGCATGTCCGTAGGAGATGTCCCTACTGTCAATGCTGCCATTGCAATGAGCCCATCTAAGGAGACTACCCTGACTTAAGCCTAGAAGATATCGAGCCTCCAAGAAAACGAAGCTACACAAGTTCAGTCTTTGGATATATAGGGGAATCCGATGAAGAAGAAGACCCATAGCCCACTATACCCCTTCAAGATGATTAGAATCCCTAGATATCTTTGTAAAATGTAATTCATTCAATATTGAGAATACTCCAACAAATCCTACTCTTATACCTAGAGTTAATTTGCACAATATGAGTTACACTGGTTTTGAAGTACTTGTGTGACTAGATTAGCATAGCAAAAGCATGGTGGGCCCATAACCCACAGGTTCCAAAATAATACCCCCAGTTTCTCTCAAGTTGAGGACATCTCGATTTCTCTAAGGGGAGGAGGATGTAATATTTCCATGTAATTAAAAGTTAGTTGGTAAGATTACTAACTAAAGACTAACTAAAGTAAAAACTAACTAATGTTACTAATTAATGATTTTTAAATTGAAAATATATGTTTAAAAATTGAGAGTCGTAATTTGACATTTTTCTCAGATTGACAAGAACTGTAGCCGCCCTTCACGGCAGTTACAATGTGAATGAGAGTTATGAGCCATATTAATCACTAGTATTAATGTGTATAGTATGGATGGTCCAAAAATATTACATTTTTGGGCAAAAACTAGCATATTTTAGATATTTTCCTAAAAAGATATGGAGATTTCTAGAACTGGATGTCATTTTTAAAAAAAGGCAAGTGATGTTTTAGTTAGTTTTGGATATTTTATTTTAAAAAAAGAGAGAGATTGGCAAAACCGTACACGCCGTGATCCCAGTTTGCAGGTAGTAGACAACACTTAGAACAGGGAGAAAAGGAGTGATCTGAAAGATTTCTAACCAAGTGTCTTGGTGTGTTGGGGTTTTACCCCCCTTTTGGAGCTAATGGAACCATCATATTTATGATTTGAGCATCAGATCAACTATTTTTAGAAAATCCCCTTCACCAATAGCTCTTTTTCTCAGCCACAACCCCTCTTCTCTAATTCACTATAAATATGAGGCATGGGGAGGCACAAGGAAGCACAAGGAGACCCCAAGAGGCTGTGAGAGAGAGGTAGAAGGATATTCCTCCAAGAGGTTACAAGAAGGAGCTTGAGAGAGAGAGAGAGAGAGAGAGAGAGAGATGAGTTAACCCGAGAGGCTACAACAAGGGAGAGAGTTAGCTCCATTCCCCCTATCTTGGTCTTTGACTAAGTCACCTTCTCTTACGCTCTTCTATCTCAAAAGCCATTCCTCATTCTTATCTCTCGAATCTATTTGCAGACGATGGCCCCCAAGCGAAGAATGTCTCATGCGGATGGCAATCCCACAACCAACAACATAGATTTGGGCGAGGATATCACTGTCAATCCAATTGTGGTATCGGTTGTAAGTAATGTATTCCAAATTGATAGATGCTTGCTTTGATTCTAGTATGAGATACGTTAGGCCCCATACTACGATTCCTAAGTATAGGTCATCAGAAAGGATAAATTTCATCTCACATATTCAAAAGATGGAGCTTGCAAAGTGCATGTATCAAGGGAAGTTAATTGCACCTAGTTGTATATGGCTTATTCATTGATAGAGCAATTACAAGGAAGAATCGGCAAGGGGTTATGAATTGCACAATCGTAAAAGGAATGGCATTAAAAATTGTGCATACAAGTGTTAAGGTAAATTTGCATAGAACCGCTCCTTGATCCTAAGGGAAAGAGTGAATATGCGACGGAATTGTTATCGCGTCTATTCTTGTATTGTTTGGGAAAAATACAATTGGTTTTTGTTGGTTGATCAAACAAGTCCCTAAATTCTTGTACATTCAACTGATTGTTGGATTGTGGTTTGGATGATTACTCCAGGTGCTTGTGATTGATGGTAAATTCATGGCGGGGGTCTGTGATAAAAAAATGCCATGGGGAATAAATGAATGTTTTCTTAGAAGATGATTTTGGGTTGATTGTGCTTGATTCTTAATTGGATTAATTAAGGAATGATATTTTGTGTAGGTGGATCATCTCCAAGGTCACGCCGTGTTTCAACGCGAGAGGGCACTACTCGATATATAGGCCAAAGGACGAGTGGTGAAAAGGCCATCCACGAAAATTGTGTCTCACTCTTAGATCGGTTGGGGCTAGTGGAGCTTTGGACACCCCTTGCCGAGTTCGGGACGGAGCTCGAGACTGCCTTGAGCCCAATGTTTGTGGCATTGGAAGATCCTATTCTAGATAACGAATGTTGACGTGCAAGAGAAGAAATTTCTTCTCAAGGAAATTAAGACACTCGCATTTGAGGCAGTAGAGGCGGAGATATGGATTGAGTCGATGGATGACTATTTCTTTGCTTCAAGAACTGCCCCTACCAATCAGCAATGATAGCCAAATTGAAGCTAGTTGGCCAGGCTCCGATATGGTGGAAGCAATGGTGCAAAAATCAAGGTGTTTCTGAAGTAGTTGTTACTTGGGCCTAGCTGAAAGATGCTGTATGCGGACGATACCTTCCGCCAACTTACCAGACCTTGAAGATGAATGAATTGTTCAAGGGCAAGCAGCTCGAATTGACCTTGCAAGCCTATTACTCGAAGTTTGTAACCCTACTAAAATACACGTCACCTATGGTGGAGCCCCAAGAGGAACACCAAGAAAAAGGGAATTCTCTTGCAAGAAAATCTATCTTGTAACATCAACAAGCTTTTTTATTAGGTTTTATATTATCACAATGAAGAAAAGAACACCAGGCACAACAAATCTTCATGCAGCATCATGTAGATCTCCCACGGATTTGATAGAATCAACCATATTCTTCAATATCTTCACAAAATCCATCAATAGAACAAAGAAAGAAAAGGAATACACCATCTTTGAATAGAAATACATCACATAGTATTCATCTTCAATATCTTCATAGTCTTCTCTCTCAATCTCTTATATACAATCACTCTATTTTAGTAGAATTGGCTATCTCCGACTCTCTCTCTCTCTCTCCATCAATAATACATCATATCCTCACTACAATCTCTCATAATCACTCACAATAATCCTTCTTAGGTCGTGGATACCCCTCCCAAGAGGTGTGTCTGATATAAAGAGTCACCAGAGCCACTACAGTGTCCTTTCACAGCTCATTACTATCATTGTCACTCCAGTCTTTACTTGAGTCTTCAGCAGCTACTTCTTTCACTTCTTTTAGCTCTTTTGCACTTGTATTCACCTCTTTCCAAGGCTAGAAAACTTTCCCAAGATACACATACATTCTACAGAACATATACAAAAGGTCTACAGAACAGTCACAGTACAGTACCAGAACAGAGACAGAACAGAGACAGAAGCTCTACAGAAGATCTACAGAAGGTTACAGAAGGTCATCAAAACCTCATAACTCATACTCAAACCATTCCAAACTCTCAAAAACTATTCAATAAGCTTTCACAAGATCTCAATCTTCATCAATCATCAATCCATGCTTCATATAGAAGACAATCAGAACAAAACAGAAGCTATACAGAAGGTATACAGAACCAATCTGAACATCATAGAACCTCATATCTCCCACTGAAAATCATCATGAACTTCCAAAACATAATCAATATCATCCAAAACACTCTCAAACCACTTCCAAACCAATCAATCATCTCATAAAATCAACCATTCAGCTCTCAAAAACAACAAAAATCAGCCAAAAAATAGGTCATTTCAACACTCAACATATCCCCACACTTAATAAGGAAGCGTCCTCGCGACCCAGGAAAAAGGGAATACAAGTTCATTCAAAAGCTCAACTTGATCTTCAATATCTCTTCAAAAACGGTCCATCCAACCACGACCCCAACTTATAACCTGTATCTGATATAAAAATACAACGAAAGAAAAACCTGTTATACATTAACACTTCTTATCAAACTGGAAATCACAACAAACTTGTAAAGGATATAAGAGGTTTCTTCTTCTTCTGCATCAGCATCTTCAACTATCCAACCACGACCCCATCACCAGAATTCTCCAAAATGTAGCTCGCACGAAAGTCAATCAAATAGGCAACCACCACGATCTTATTACATAAATTAACCCACAACACAAACACTACACTACACACAACCATCTGAATGACTCCTCCAAAAAGAGAGATTTATCATTAAAAATCATCCACCATACATGGCAAAGGTATCAATGAAAATGATCCCTCTTGAAAGATTGGTGATTTCGGAAACGATCCATAGATAAGAATTCATCTACAAATGTCTTGGGAGGATTCTGAAAAAATTGAAGGCAACACATCCTTTCCAACAAGACAAGGTATCTGCTAGGCAAACAAAGGGCATGAAAATATAGGACATCCAACTGCTGGGAGTCAATGCTCACATTAACATTCATACAAAGTTTTGGAATGGCCTTTTGATCATTATGGGAATGCCTATGCATATACGCCAGGTACCAAGCAAAATGAGCTGTCAATCTCACCGAAGGATCTGCAAACTGAGAATACTGGTGAGCAAAATGAATATAGTTCTGGTATGCTAGTCGGCAGTTGTCCAATCTCCTGGAATTATTGGCCAGTTTATCTGAGGTCCTATAAGAGAATCATTCGAGCTCCATCCCCTTCTTCTGGAAATCTAATGATCAAACCCGTCATAGTCACTAACCAACTGAGGTGGTTGAGATATAGAAGTGGCACGAGATGAAAGTGGAATAAGGAAAAGTGGATGAAGAGATGGGTAGGCAAAATCATAAAAGGAGGAATAATTTAAAGAAGGAGTGGCTGAAAATTTTAGGGAATCACTTAAGAAGGGTGTTAATTGATAAATAGGAAAGGTAGAAGTTACATGAATGGATGGAGAAGGACATGGTGGAGAAGGGGAAAATACTCTATCCTCGATAAAAGAGCAGTATGTAAATATGGGAATTTGAGAAAAATATTGAGGTTGGAAAAGAAGAGGTAAGATGGTTGTGGAATTGGTTTGATAGAGTGAAAGATATATATCATAACGGTGAGCCATTTGTTGGTAATACAGTAGGGTAGGAACAGAAGGACCTAAGATAGATCTTCTCTGATAGGCATCAAAAAAGGTAGAATCAAATGGATTATGTTTGGAAAGATAAGCTAAGAGATCCACCCTCAGTTGATTAGTGCTTTGGACATAGGTAGGGGCTATGTTCTGTCGTTGATTCAGGACCACAGAATCAATCATGGTATTCCAGGAATTATCAGGGCAAGTAGCCACTTTGGAGGAGTAACTCTGAAACATGTCGTCTATTCGCAACTCCAAATGGTTGACATACAAAACAGCTTGTAAAACCACATCTCCCACATACCAAGCCATATCCACTTCATCTGGAATCAACAAGTCTCCTCGTAGATACATATATGACATCAACATGGTATCGATCGTGGGACAGAATCTTCAAACACCTTATGGACCACCTCTGTCAGCAACTCAGGAGACCAAGCCCCACTCCAACCATCCTCTGGAAGAGGAAGATCCATCGTGGAAAGCTTCATGTAAAAGGCCAACTTCTGTAATTGATAATGGACAAAGAAAGAATGGTCCGGAGGAACATATTCCTAGAATTGCTCAAATGAAGACCATAGCAAATCCATTCTGGACTACAATCTTTTCACTTTATCTTGGAAGAGAGGACACAAGGTAGCCTATTTCTGAAGAGCTGCCAAGTCCTACTGTGAGAGAGAAGGGATCAAGGGAACATGAGGGCTTGGAGGAACAGACCATGACTTTGCCAGTTGATCTTGCAACTGCTTGATTTGGGAAGCTTGTGATTCCACTATGTCATTAGTAGTCTGTAAGGCTGAAAGTTTGACATCTAAAAGAGTTTGGAACTCTTGCGCTTCTTTGGACATCCTCTCCTCCTCTGAGAGGCTAGTAACCTCTGATTGAGCCTCTATTAACTGAATCTTCAAAGAAGATATCGCATCTCTTTGGGTTTCAATCAGGTGGGTTTGGTGCTCCATCTGCTTAAACAAATCTGTTAGGGTATCCTTAGCAGAGGCTAACTCGGATGTTGCCTTATGCAACTGGTCCTTAGACTGCATCCGTTCTTCATAAAAGGAAGCGTACAGCTGTTGAACACAGGCTGCCATTAACAGTTCAATGGAACTCTGAATGTCTTTACATAGGAAATGAATGGCATCTCCCAATACTAGACTGTTCAGTGAGGGGACTGATATGTCCAACGAACCTTCTCGATGTGCTTTGAACAGGTTATTACATGTGAGATAACCAAGGAGATCACTGCTGCCAGAGGTAGCAGGAATGGGCACGGAAGGAAGAACTAAAGGAGCTTTATCTGCTACCCGCTTCAAGCGTTTGCATTGTATGACCAGGGGAGGCGGAGAATCCAAATCCTCGATAGCAATTGGTTCTGACTCATCTGAAGGTGGAGGAGGAGGTACTGGATCAGATGGAGGAGGTGGGGGCACACTCTTCTGTAAACCTGAGTAGGTCAAGAAGGCAGACAAGTACGATCCATAGGTGACATTGGTAACATTGCCCCTGGTGACTTTGACGAAATGTTGATCCATATTAGTAAGTAAGTAAGTGCTCCAATCAATAGCTACTCCTTTTAACACCATCCTTGAAGCTGTAAAGAGCTCTTTGGACAAGTAATGGGATGGCGTTTTTGCAGGCATAAACCTGTCTTGGAGAAACTGACAGACCAACTTCCACACAGGATATCAGTGATCATGGAAAAGGAAACTCCTGAAGAGTTGATCACCTTCTTAACATCCAGAATTTCCCTGGTCTGTTTTTGTAACAGCTTCAAAATCTCTTCGTTAGAGAAAAGCTGGCGAGTTGTAACAAAGGGTTCACCTTTGGAGGGAAGAGACACAGCCTTCCCGAGGCCTCGAGGTGTCAAAGTCTGGAAGTACCCTGGACCAGTCCCGACTTCTTGCTATAGGAGGCCAGAAACTCGTCACACATCGATGGATCCTCTGGAAGCAATGGAAAGGAGGCAGCCACAAAAGTGGCGAGTCCCGCCTTCGTGAGAGGCTCAAAAGTGAGTAGGGAAGACTAATCCCTACCGACTAGTGGGACATACTGGATAGGGGAAGGAGCGTGAGGCGCCATTCAGATGGTTACACACACACCACAACACAGACAAACAAGAGAATGCCTGCAAAGCAACAGTCAAAAACCAAGGATAAGATATCAACCAATATGGTAAAACGTGACTCGACCAACTATCCCCAAGTAAACCACAGCCTAGAAAAAATTCGACATGACCTCTACATATATGCGATCGAAAGCTTTATGCTATGCAATATGCAAACACCCAAATCCCCGTATCAGGCAATAAAGAAAAAAACTACACACCATACCCTTAACCGTAACAAAGATACTGAACCAAAACATAACAACAACCCACACATATCAAAACCACAACTTTGATAATTAGGTTTGACCATGGAGACATCTCCGAAAACTTCACGTTTCCATCCCATGAAACGAGTTCATTAAAAAGGGGAAATAAGTGCAGTGAGGGAGAATTAATTTAATGAAAGGTTAATTTTATGAATTATTAAGAAATGGGTGAATTTTTATTAAGTGATAAACCTTATTAAGAAAATGACGGTTTCTTCTTAAATTTTTAATTACCAATTATTAGGTTATAGCGGTGCTTTAATCCGAATCCCGGACTTCGATACCCAGACTGGGTCTCTAAATGCAAGTTCATTTATTAAAATTAAGGTGATGTGGAGCGCTTTTTTGCCAGCGCATGCTTTTGTGACGGCCGGTTCATTTTAATTAAAAATATTAAAGTGCCTCTTAAGCGCACTTAGCGAGTGCTAAGTGAACGGCTGGTTTATTTTTATTATAAAATGGTGTGTTGGGTGCGAGCGCGCGTGCCATGGTGGTGTGTAGGGTTCATTTTAAAAATTAAACCGTGGATTTTGGGATAGCGGGAAAAAATAAAAATATAAAAGGAAAAATACCTGGTAGTGGGTGTATGTGAATGCAATGAATGCGATCTCCTCAACCCAAAATATACGCCAGCAATCCAAAAAGAACCAAGGAATCTAGATTTTTCTAGAATGTTCGGTTTGTATTTTGAATAAAAGAGGTTTTTTTTTTCAAATGAATTTAGGTGTTTAATGAAGTATTTTTACAGCTTATAAAATATTCCAAAAATAAGTAGAAATGTTAATGGAATTTTTAGGAATTTTTTGGCAATTAAATTGGAAATTTTTACCATTTTTAATGATTGTTTTTCATTTTTGGGTATTTTTAAAAGAATTTTGAATTTTAAAATGGTCTGAATTTTTTTCCTAAAATTTTTCAGTTCAAAAAAATAGTGCAATTTACTGCAGAAATATGGAGAATGTTTCAAGTTTTTTTTTTAATAAGTGTTTTTAAATTATTTTTTTATTTTTTCAATGTATTTTGAAGGTTTTCGAGTATTTGGTATTAAAAATCTGGGAAAATACCCAGGAAGAGACTACGTGGTAGCTGCGTGTGAACAGCCAGCAGCACACCACCTCACGGACCAGCTAACGCGTGTCCTTGCACGTGAACATCCGCGAACAGACTCCCGCACCCGCACACGAGTAACCACACGCGCGTGTGTCAAGGGCTGAGAAAAGGGGCCTGCGGGTTGCTACGTGGGTCAGGAATTGCTGCTGGTGCTGCTGGATTTGGCGAGTGAAAGGGAGGCGTAAAGGGGGTTTTCCGTTGTTGGATTTCTGCGGGTGGGAACAAGGGCGTGGAGGGTGGTTTTTTGCGGTTCGGCGAGGTGTGAACAGGGCTTGGGTGGAGTTTGGTGGGTTATCTGCGGGTGTGCGGGATGGGGGTCTATAGGGGGGTGGGAAGGGTGGTTTGTGCTTGTAGGGGGGAAAAGGGGGCTTGTGTGGGGGTAGGGGGTTTGATGGTGGGATTGGGGGCTTGGGTGGGGGTAAGGGGTTTGTGTGATTGTGGGGGGGAAGGGGAGCTTAGATGGGGTGGGATAGGGTTTTGGTGTGACGGGGGGAAGGGGGGCGTGCAAGGACATGTGGTGGACAGGCAGGTGCCAGGGTAGAGCCGACAGCGTGGGCGCATGGCAGCTATAGGGCGCAGACGGTGGCGTGGAACTCGAGGCAACGGCGTTCAACGGCGGGGAGGAGGCCACAGGGCCGCAGCAGGGAGGAGGCAGTCGGAGAGGCCCACGGGGTTGGGCACGGGCGTCACGGCGGCCACAGGGCCACGAGGGCTAGAGCAGGGCGCCAGAGGGGCGGCGCGATGGCGGCGGCTAGAGGCTACAAAGGCACGGGCGTCACGCCAGCGAGAGGGCCAGAGAGGGAGGGGGCGAATGGCGTCCAGGGCGCAGACGGAGGGGGTGGGTGCTGCAGAAGAGAAGAAGGAGGGGGCGGATGGCGTGGAGGAGAGGAGTGAGGGAGGAGAAGAGGAGGAGAGGGAAAGGAGAGGAGGAGAAGGGGAGGGAGAGGAGGAGGAGAGGAGGGTGAAGAAGAAGGAGAGGGAGGTGGAGATGGAGGGAGGGGAGAAGCACATAGGGAGCGGGAGAGAGAGAGGTAGTTGGGGGGGAGGAGTCAGGGAGAGAGAAGGGTGGGGGTGGGGGGGATAGGGAAGGGTGTGGGGGGGGTGCCCGAGGGGTGGGTGGTGGAAGGGGCCCGTGGGGGGGTATAGGGGAATGGGCATGGGGGGTGGGCAGAGGGGAATGGGTGGGGGCCCATGGGTGTGGGTAGGCAGGGGAGAAGGGTAGGGGTAGGGGGACCATAGGGGAATGGGCAGGGGGGCCTATGGGAGGGAATGGGCAGGGGTACGCATAGGGGGGTGCCCATGGGTGTGGGCATAGTGGAATGGGCGGGGGGTCATGGGGAGTGGGTGCCTATAGGCGCCCGGGGGTTGGGGGTGGGGTACCTATAGGGGGTGGGCATAGGGCCCATAGGGGGGTGCCCATGATGGCCATAAAAGAAAGGCGTACCCCCACCCCGTGCGCGTGCGCGGGGCGGGGTAAAAAAAATTTACTGACGGGATCGAACTAGTGCCAGGATGGTGGGACAGGGCACATGGAAGTGACCGGAGCACGTGGAGACGCGTAAAATCGAAAACGGGCGCATTTACGCGAGAGACGAGTCGCGCGAAAACACAAAAAAAATAAAGAAAAATGAATATCTCCCAATCCGGTCATCAAAACGAAATGTCATAAAAACAAAAAGTGGGCAAGACGGCAGGGGGAAGACAGGGAAAATGTGCAACGGGGGTTCCAGGGGAAAGACAGGGCGTTCACATGCAAAAAATGTAAAAAACGGATCAAAAAATGCAATTAAAAAATAATATTGGAAGATCCGTGCATCGAAGAGAGGTGCAAGAAAAGGAAAAATGTGCAGAAAGACGTGCCCGAAAATCCTATCACATCAAAACATAGTTTCGACTGAGATAAGATGCGTTCACATGGGAAAAACCCAAAAAACAGACCGGAAAATGGGATCGAAAATTAACATTGGACGAACCGCAGGCCGGAATGCCATGCAGTAAAAAGGAAACATGTCCATAGGAAGGGGGGGTACAGGGATGTCATGTCAAAATGCAGTTCTGGTTGAAGTAGGAGGGGTTCACATGCGAAAAACACCAAAAATACACCCGAAAACACATGTAAAAATTATTAATAATAAATCCAGAAGTCGAAAGAGGGTGGAGGAAAAAGTAAAAAGGTGGGGGAAGGCACGGGGACACGGCTGTCAAATCAAATTGGAATTCTGATGCAAACAGGGTAGGTTCACATGGAAAAATGTCAAAAAGACGCACGAAAAAGTCTCAGAAAACCGCAAAATTAATATTGGACAAACCGTGCATCGGAATGACACGGAGTAAAAAGGAAAAATGTCAAGAGAAATTGGTTGTCAGGGCTATGACATCAGATCACGGTTCCGAAGCAAGCAAAGCGCGTTCACATGGAAAACAGGCTAATGTGCGCAAAAGGCTTCAAAAATTAATAACTCGAGAACCGTGTACCGAAACAAGGGTAGCTAAAAAGAAAAAATGGTCAGTTCAAAGGGAGGAATAGGGCTGTAAGGTTGGATGTGGATTTTGGTTAATGTAGGGTACGTTCACATGGCAGGACCGCAAAATCAAGGAATGAAGGAAAACTGCAAGGGAACAGCCCCAAGGGTGGGTGGAAAATGAACGAATGGGTGGGAATGGACCTAGCAGGGTAAAAGAAAGTCATGGCAGACATGCATGAGCAGGTGGAGGCATATGCAAAGGGGTATGCAATATAGACGCGCAGGGACGCGTCCCCACACTTAAAACCTTAATGGATAGGGTGAACCGAGCAACAGGGACTTAGGACCACATAACAGACCATCCACTAACGTCCCCACACTTAAAACATGAACGTTACTGAGAAACAGAAGGTATAGGATTAGAAAAACTTGGCCCATATTGTTGAGGATCAAGATTGATTGTCGATGGCACGTCCGGTGTTGTTGTCGGCTGCTGCAGGAGGTACCAAGGCATCTTCACAGTACTTGTCCTTCGTGGCAGGGACCACGCGGTAGCACCCAGGGAGGTAGCTGGTTGAAGGAATCGCTGGAAATTCGTCGATGATGAGGAATGTTGCACTCAACTCAGAGTCACTCAAATGGAATGGAAAAACTACCACTCGCCCCATGACTAATATCACTCGAGGAATAATGATTGAAACCCATATCTCGTACCCGGTTTAGAAATCGACAGGGGGGATGGTGCAGAGGGAGTATGCTAGGGTGCACAATTGATGGTGCATTAGTACGTCCAACCCGTCTAGCATAAGTGCAAGGAGGAAGGCAAGGGAGCCTTACAGTGCAGTGTACAGAACAGGGTGACGTGTCCTGTGATGATGGTAGAGACCCACCCCGTGGGTGCATAGGGAAACGGGAACATACCTGACTCCAAGTGTCGTAACGTTCTCAATCTCACCTCTCGGTAATTGATTGAAGAAACTCCAGTCACACTCAGCCCACCCTCTGTCTCACGCTCTGCTGATAGATACAGGAGGGCAACCATGTCCTGAAACCCATTGATGTAATCCTCACAGTCACTTGTGCAAAGGTTATAAGGTTGTATGCCTTGTGTGCATTTGATGGTGCAACTGTGCATCCCGCCCTGTGTCGGCATACGGTGTGAGAAGAAAGGCCAGGGAGCCTTATAGTGTAGTGCACAGAAATAGATCGTGCTTTGTGCATTGAGAGACCTGTCCTGTGCGTGCAACACTTCATTCACACTTCTCACCTCTCATTTGATTTGAAGAGAAAAGACTGGTCACTCGCCCCACCCTCTGTCTCACACTCTGTTGATAGTTACAGAGGGCAACCATACTCACTTCCCCATCCGGTTAGGATGAAAGCTCGCGTCAGTGGATTGTTTGTCAATGAAGATCACGTCGTCAGTTGTTGAAGAGGCATACCCAGGGAGGTAGCCATCAAATCGAATGTTGTGTTGGATAGGACATGTCGTCTGCTAGAGGACAGTTAGACACTCTGCAGAGAGACCCAGGACACAACGTACCAAGGGAGGCAGCTTTGGAACTGGATCCTGGGGATATCAATTGATGAATCCACTTTCTGGACTGTTGGGTGTTGCCACCTTTTCCACAGCCAGCTTCTCGCCCAAGGGTGTTTGCCACCTTTTCTTGGAGCGAGGCCTGCTATGACAAGGAATTGCTTCCTTTTCTCCCATAACAAATTTGTTTTTTCTTTTCTTGTTTTTTTTTGTTTGTGTTTTGTTGTTTTTTTTTCTCCTATTCCCGAGGGTGTCTCCACCTTTTCTCGAAGAATAGGTCGGCATGACAGGGACCGAAGTCCTTTTCTCCCATGACCGATATGTATATTTTTTTTTCTTTTTTCTTTTTTCTTTTTTTAAAAAATTTAGGAAAGGAATGGTAGAAAGACCATATGTCAGAACCAACCTCGCCATTGCCACTGGTGGAAAATAGAGGATAAGAGATCAAGGCTGGAAGGTAGGGTTGAGGGGACAGAGGGTTGCGTCCACCTCATCAGGAGTGGCTGAAGAACTGCAATCAGAAGTAGCATCGAAAGAGTGAGAGTGCCATGCCAACAGGGGAAAGGATCAGGTGACCGTGATTGTCAAGATCCCCAAGGAGGGAAGTACTTCTTCAGGCGATATCCATTGATCAGGAAGGGATCATCAGAGGCATCAACGGTTTACACTTGGACAGAGCCATTAGGGTTGACAGCAAGTATCTTATATGGGCCCATCCACCATTGTTGAAGCTTGCCAGGAAACTTGCCAAATCATGAATCATAGGCTAGGACCAAATCACCTTCTTTGAACTCCTTGTGCTTGATGAAGATGTCATGGTAAGCCTTACGTAGAGCTTGCGTGGCTTCCATGCACTGTAGAGCCATCCTGCGAGTTGCGTCCAAACATTCCAGGTGCAGGAGACAGCGTTGCAGTGAATCATCATCCCCCAAACGCTCTTTGATGGCCACTCTCAAAGAGGGCAATTCCAGTTCAATAGGAAAAATAGCTTCTATACCATACACCAGCTGGAAGGGTGTCTGTCATATTGCTGCTTTATGGGAAGTTCTGTACGCCCAGAGGGCCTCTATAAGTCGATCATCCAAATCACGACGATGTGCATCAATCATCCTTGTCAAGATCGAGCAGAGGATGCGATTGGTGACTTCGACTTGGTCGTTGGCTCCGGGGTAATAAGGAGTGGACTTGTGATGGCGGATCTTATACAGCTCTGTCAACTCTTCCATGACTTTATTAATGAAATGAGTGCCTCTGTCACTTACCAACTCTAAGGGACTGCCAAAACGGGTGATGATATTCTCGTACATGAATAGGGCTACGCTGTTACCATCATCCCGCTTTAGGGCTTTAGCTTCACACCACCTTGTGATATAATCTGTACATACGAGGATGTATCGGTTCTGTTTCCTTCTGGTGGGAGGATCGATTGGGCCTACGAAGTCGATGCCCCACTTCTCAAATGGCTTCAAAGGAAGGATAGATTGCAGTGGCATGGCACTTGTCTTCGTGGGTTTCCCCATTCTCTGACAAGCATCACATCTTTTACAGTAATCATAGGCATCCTTGTGGATGGTTGGCCACCAGTATCCTGCTAGCAGAGCCTTCCTGGCTGTGGCTTCTCTTGCAAAGTGGCCTCCACATGGCTCGTCATGGCAAGCCTTCAGAATAATCCCAATCTCATCTCCTGCAACACATCTTCTGAGCACTTCATCTTTGCCCTTCTTGTATAGTGCATCACCTAGCAGAGTGTAGGGGGCTGATTCTAACATAAGCTTCTTCCTTTCCCGACTAGAAATGCCATGAGGGCACTGTTGGGTTGCCAGCAGATTGGCAATGTCTGCATACCAGGGAGTTACAGTTTCTACTAGGAATAGGGAAGCATCAGGGAGGTCTGGATCATCCTGTTCCTCGTCTGCAGTCTGTGGGATACGCGACAGATGATCAGCCAGAACATGGGAACGACCAGGTTTGGTAATTACCTCAAAGTCAAACTCCTGAAATAAGAGGAGCCATCTCATCATTCATCCTTTAACATCTGCTTTGTTCATCAGGAAGGACAAGGCCTCATGATCCACATAAAATTTAAAGTGGGTAGATAGCAGATAGTGGCAGAACTTTTCCAGGGCAAACACCATTGCCAACCACTCCAGCTCTGTCACTGTGTAGTTCCATTTTCTATCAGTGACTTTTCGGCTTGCATAATAGATCGGTTCATCCAGCTTCAAGGAGCCCTTCTGGCATAGAACTGTGCCTAAGCCTTCAATGGATGCATCAATGTGTACATAAAACTCCTTCATCCAATCAGGAGGTTGCAGAATGGGTGCCTCAATCAGACACTGCTTCAGAGTGTTGAAGACTGTGTCACATTCTTCCGTCCAAATAAACTCTGCATCTTTCCTCAGAAGCTTGTGCAAGGAGGTTTCCTTTGTTGCAAAATGGGCTATGAACCTTCTGTAGTAACCCACATGGCCTAGGAATCCCCTCAACTGTTTGAGGTTGGTGGGTGCTGTCAGAGCTGCAATCTTTTCGATCTTTGCAGGGTCTATTGATATCCCTTGTGCAAAGACAATGTGGCCCAACAGAACTCCAGAAGAGACCCCAAAGATGCATTTGTCAGGGTTGAGGGAAATCCCATACTCCCGGCATCGATCAAAACATTGTTCCAGGTGTCCCCAGTGTTCACGGATCAAACTATAGACACAAAAGTCATCCAAATATACCTCAATAAAGTCGTGCAAATGATTTTGGAATGCGGCCATCATGACTCGCTGGAAAGTAGCATGGACATTGCAGAGCCCAAACAGCATCACTCGATAAGCGTAGATCCCCCATTCTGTGGTGAAGGTTGTTTTGGACTAGTCCTCTTCTGCTATCTGCACTTGGTTATATCTGCTGAATCCATCCAGAAGGGAATAAAGATCATCTCCTGCCACTGTGTCCAACAATTGGTCTGTGAAAGGGATAGGAAAGTGATCCTTCTTTGTCTTGGAATTTAACTTGTGGAAATCCACACATATACGAAGCTTGCCATTCTTCTTGGGTACAACCATGATGGGTGAAACCCATTCACTATTTGCCACTGGATAGATGAATTCGGCTTCCAGAAGCTTCAGCAGCTCTGCTTTCACCAAGGTGGAATAATTCGGGTTCATTCGCCTCTGTCGTTGCCATACTGGCTTGACATCAGGCTCCAAGTCAATATGATGCTGACATATTGTGGGATCAATCCCCTTTAGGTCTTTGTAGGACCATGCAAACACGTCCAAATTCTCTTTCAACAAGTTGTACAGAGTTGACAACTCCTCTTCTGGGAAGCTGTTACCCACCTTCAAATGGCGTTCAGTGCCATCTGTATCCACAAAAGTTAACTACCTTTCACCTTCTACTTCACGGATGAAGGTCCCGCGGACTGCTTTAAGATTAGTTACCTCTTGGCTTGAAGACTCATCTTCTGATGACACATCCAGAAACGTCACATAACAGGGACCCTCTGATTTCTCTTGGGTTCGTGAGACTGGTGCTTGTTGACACGGTGCATCATCATCATCTTTCTTTGGCAAGGATGGTTGAGGACGGCAAGAGCCACTGCTGAAAGACGATTTGGTCTTCTTTAACCATTTCTTATAAAGATTTTGCATATGAGAAGATCCATTTACCAGACCAAATGGTACCATCGCCATTCTCTCCCACAGCATGAGCTCGTCTGCTTCTGATGCTTCTGGAACTTCTTCTTCATATATATCCTCTTTGGATGGGATAGACTCTTCCATCTCCCTTTCATAACCTTCTTCTTCCATATCATCTTCATCCTCTTCTGTCTCTGTCTCTGGCTCTGTCTCTGGCTCTATCTCTGTCTCTGTCTCTGTCTCCGGCTCTGCCTCTGTCTCTGTCTCCGTAGGAGCTCTATAAGAGAAGAACAGGTTCTTTGTTTCATCTTCTGCCTTTGTCTCTGGCTCTGCTATGGCCATGTAACAGGGAGAGCAGTACATCCATGCTTCTATTTCACTGTCAGAAGTGATTTCAGAAATCATTCCTGGTTCAGGCAGGAAGTATTCACCCATTGACAGGGACTTTGCATCTTTTGGGAGTTGGCTTATAGTATCCACTGTTAAGGAACATACCACTGTTAAGGAACGTGTAATCTCTCCCTTCCGCATCTGTAACACTACAAGATGCATCTCCCCTATGGTTGAGGACGGCAAGAGCCACTGCTGAAAGACGGTTTGGTCTTCTTTAACCATTTCTTATAAAGATTTTGCATATGAGAAGATCCATTTACCAGACCAAATGGTACCATCGCCATTCTCTCCCACAACATGAGCTCATCTGCTTCTGATGCTTCTGGAACTTCTTCTCCATATATATCCTCTTCGGATGGGATAGACTCTTCCATCTCACTTTCATAACCTTCTTCTTCCATATCATCTCCATCCTCTTCTGTCTCTGTCTCTGGCTCTGTCTCTGGCTCTATCTCTGTCTCTGTCTCTGTCTCTGGCTCTGGCTCTACCTCTGTCTCTGTCTCTGTAGGAGCTCTGTAAGAGAAGAACAGGTTCTCTGTTTCATCTTCTGCCTTTGTCTCTGGCTCTGCTATGGCCATGTAACAGGGAGAGCAGTACATCCATGCTTCTATTTCACTATCAGAAGTGATTTCAGAAATCATTTCTGGTTCAGGCAGGAAGTATTCACCCATTGACAGGGACTTTGCATCTTTTGGGAGTTGGCTTATAGTATCCACTGTTAAGGAACATGCCACTGTTTTCTTGGGAATGATCTGTTTGACAGCATCTTCGTCTGCTGATGTTCCATCTGTAGCCTCATTAGGGGAGTAAGAAGATAATTCCAAGGAGGTGGATCCATGTCCTTTTTTAGCACCATATAGCTTCAGCACCACTTTATTGGGTCCTCTACCCAAGGTCAAGGTTCCTTTGAACCAATCCGTCCTTGCTCTGGCTTCAAAAAGCCATGGTCTACCTAGTAACAGAGGGTAGGATGTACCATAAGAGTTTGGCTTCACCATCAGATAGGTTAGCCAATAACCTTTTCCAGCCAGTGTAGTCTTCACATATGGGAGAATGCCCAAAGGCTTGATTCTGCTCTGATCCGCCAGTCTGATGAGCCATTGGGTTGGTTGCACACCTTGTAGGCCTAGATCCTTCATTGTCACATCCGTCATAATGTTCACTGATGAACCACCATCAATCAGTGCATTTGCAATGAAGCAACCTTCTATCCACACGCCAATCTTTGGGGTACCCGGATCTAGGAAGGAGTTAGCCACGTCCACTTCTTTGACAGGCTCTGGAGCTTTGTTGGACTTTGTTGCTGTTGAGGGAGCAATCCTTAAGCCACGTCTTCTTGTCAGTATACTTTTGAACCTTTTTCGGCAACTGGGAGACAATATCAATAATTGTCGAAATGTGAGGTTTGGTTTAAAGATATCTAGATCTCTAACCAGATCATATTCCTTAATAGGATCCACTGGCTTCTCTAACCGGTTAGGGAATGGGGCAACACTCATTTTCATTTTCCTTCTTTCTTCCAACAGGGGCATCATGGGGACTTCTTCTGCCACTTGTGGCACTTCCTCCTCTTCTATCTCCTAGACCTCTGGTCCTGTCTCTGGAACTATCTCTATGACTCTCTGTGGCACTGTGGTGCTCTGTACGGCACTGTCAGGCTCGGTTTTGTTATGTTCTTCTGGTGGAAGATTGAACTTTACTGTTCTGACAGGAGGATTATTTTATTTCTGGATATGTGGTTCCTTCTTCTTTGCACGCGTGATGGCAGCAACTTCCAATTCCACTAAATTGGAGTTAGGCTCTTAGGCCTTGGCCGGATTATCAGTAGCACTATTTTTCACTGGGGCTGGGCTTGGACAGTCTTTTGCAGTGTGGCCTTCTCCTTTGCCTCGACTGCATAAGGGCTTATAATCCACTGACCTTCTAGGATTTGGACAATTTGGTGAAATGTGTCGCTTTTCTCCGCATCTATAACACTCCACTTCTGATCTTTGACCACCACCAGACTGTCTTCCTTTGTAACTTTGTGATGGAAATCTTCTGGGTCCGAAATTAGGACCAAACTCTCTAGGCTTGGGTCCAATATCTTGTGTTGTCATTTTGGATTCCAGCAAGTTGAATCTTGCATCTTCTTCCTTCCTTCTCCTATCATGCATCTCCTTCAAAGAGCAAATATCCTCTGTATGGCTCTTCCGCAAATAGTAGGAACAGAAAGCTCCAGGAGTGGTTGGTTTTCGTGTACATTCAGTGGCTAAATGGCCTGCTTGATGACACTTACCACACCAAGTGTTTGACCGCATCACATCTCTTCCTGCTCCTACAACGTTGGATATGCTGGCGGTATTCACTTTCAGCGTCTGTAGCTGCTCTGTAATCACATCCATCAACTCCTTTTTGATATTTGCAACTGAGTTGGATAAGTAATCCTTCAAGCTTTCTCCTCCTGAGGTACTGGCAGTAGGGTTTTGAGGAGTCTCTGTAATCATTGCATAAACAGGTTGGGCTGGTGCAGAGGGGTCTATGTTCTGATTCTGATTCAGAGCTCTTGTTTGAACTGTTGGCTGTTGGCTCCAGTTGGTAGGGTTCCACTGTTGCTGCTGATTTGGCATTGGGGAGATTGGTTGGGACCATTATTGTTGTGGTTGAACCATCATTTGAGGCATTGATTGTGGCCACTGTGGATTTGGTGCACTGTACTGTGATACTGAGAGCATCTGTGGGTAAGGGTAGGGAACTGTCCCTGGGACTGCATTTGTTGGGTACATCATTCCTGGCATCAGAGGAGGTAGGACTCCTCTTCCTGGATTCATCACCAATCTAGCTTCCACTTCATCGTACAATCTTGCACCTTCTGTTGCAGCTTGCAGTGTGGCTGGTCTTTACAGCTCCACAAACTTGCGGACTTCTGGTTGTAATCCTCTAAGAAACACCCCCTTCTGAATGCCATCACCTAGATTATGGTTAGTCCATCTCTTCAGGATGGATTCCATTCGTGAGACATAAGCTTCTACTGTTTCTCTAGAGGACTGACTTAAATTCATAAATTCCTCTCGCATCCGCTCTTCAAAACCTTCACGCCTGAATTTAGTGAGGAAGGCCAACTTCAGGTTGTCCCATGTGCCAAAAGTTCCTGTTGCTTCTCTCTCATACCACTAAAACACCGCGCCCTTGAAAGTGGCGGGGAATATTGCTAACCAATGCTCAGGGTTTCTGGCATTGTTAGCCACACATGCTACCATAAACTCTGCTACATGAAGATCGGGGTCTTCATTGTACTCTCCCTTAAAAACTGGCAACGGGACTACATTCGCTGGCCTGTCATCAATATTTCCAGGACGGATTTGGCTTGGAAGTGGGCCTCCAATAGGAGGAGGAAGGGCTTGATGTGCCATTGGGACTTCTGTAAAGAGTTCCGCAAGGGCGTCAAAGGCGGCTTCTGCTGCGAGCTCGTTCTCAGCTTTGATTTTTGCTTTCTCTCTTCTCACGTACCTTTGGACTCGTTCTAACGCTTGCCTCTTTATTGTGTCATTCATCAGGGGGTTGGCTCCACTATGTTGTTAGTGATCCACAGAGGGATGACAGAAGGCTTCAGTCTCTGGAGGACTCTCTTGCCAACATTTCTTCTACTTCTTCCTTTTCAACGTCTCTGAATTCTGCTTTCATGCCACTGCACAGAGGAAGGTATTCGATTCTGAAGGTGTCAAAATGCATACGTCTGAGCATTGTGGTGGTGCCATCATCATAGTAATGCCAGCTTCTGATGGTCTCAACAGTGTATGTTGTGAAGAACACTCTGTCTACCAACTTCCAGTGGGTTGCTAATTGGACAAATAGAAGATTGTCAGAACACCAAGCATCCCATGTATCTTGCTGTTGAGCATCCACGAACAAATTCCAACTCTTTTCCTTCTTGTCTTTGTGAACCTCTACAGACCAAGACTCCTGAAGCTTCTTCACAATCTCCCACTTGATGATGTCTGGAAACTTCTCAATGAATGCCAAATCTTCCATGAATGGTCATTCTCTCTGTTTCTGCTCTTCAGTTTGTCCCCAAACAGTTTGCCACCAAGATGCAAGTTTCTGTTGCTTCAACAGGAAGAGGAAACTGTCCACCACATAGAGCATGCATCATGATGGTGATGTGTTTCCGCCATTGTGGGATGAACTTCTTGTGGAAAGTGGCTTTGATTATGAGAAATTCCAACTCTTCAGTGGAAGAAGGAACTTTACAAACATCCATTGAATTCTTCTCTTCTTGGCAATGCCATTTCCTTCATTTTCAGCCTCTTCTGGTGCTTATTGATGGCAAGTTTCCCCGACTGCGCACCAAAAACATGGAGCCCCAAGAGGAACACCAAGAAAAAGGGAATTCTCTTGCAAGAAAATCTATCTTGTAACATTAACAAGATTTTTAATTAGGTTTTACATGATCACAATGAAGAAAAGAACACCAGGCACAACAAATCTTCATGCAGCATCATGTAGATCTCCCACGGATTTGATAGAATCAACCATATTCTTCAATATCTTCACAAAATCCATCAATAGAATAAAGAAAGCAAAGGAATATACCATCTTTGAATAGAAATACATCACATAGTATTCATCTTCAATATCTTCATAGTCTTCTCTCTCAATCTCTCATATACAATCACTCTGTTTTAGTAGAATTGGCTATCTCCGACTCTCTCTCTCTCCATCAATAATACATCATATCCTCACTACAATATCTCATAATCACTCACAATAATCCTTCTTAGGTCGTGGATACCCCTCCCAAGAGGTGTGTTTGATATGAAGAGTCATCAGAGCCACTACAGTGTCCTTTCACAGCTCATTACTATCATTGTCACTCCAATCTTTACTTGAGTCTTCAGCAGCTACTTCTTTCACTTCTTTTGGCTCTTTTGCACTTGTATTCACCTCTTTCCAAGGCTAGAAAACTTTCCCAAGATACACATACATTCTACAGAACATATACAAAAGGTCTACAGAACAGTCACAGTACAGTACCAGAACAGAGACAGAAGCTCTACAGAAGATCTACAGAAGGTTACAGAAGGTCATCAAAACCTCATAACTCATACTCAAACCATTCCAAACTCTCAAAAACTATTCAATAAGCTTTCACAAGATCTCAATCTTCATCAATCATCAATCCATGCTTCATACGGAAGACAATCAGAACAAAACAGAAGCTATACAAAAGGTATACAGAACCAATTAGAACATCACAGAACCTCATATCTCCCATTGAAAATCATCATGAACTTCCAAAACATAATCAATATCATCCAAAACACTCTCAAACCACTTCCAAACCAATCAATCATCTCATAAAATCAACCATTCAGCTCTCAAAAACAACAAAAATCAGCCAAAAAATAGGTCATTTCAACATCAACATATGGATATGGTGCAGCAAGTATCCAAGTTTTTCCATGTCCTAAACACTCCTCTCAACCACCATCTTGGAGCAATATGTTCAATAGACTTGCAGGATGTGTTACTTCGAGCAAAGCCAATCGTCAAAGAACTTTATTCAGGCAATTGTGACAAAGAGGATTCCCGAGATGAGGACAAAAGATGCCACACGTGTAGAGAGAGAGGGCAGATCCGTCAGAGATGTCCCTGTCGTCAATGCTTCCATTGCAATGAGCTAGGACACGAAAGACTAACTAAAGTAAAAACTAACTAATGTTAATAATTAAAATTTTTAATTAAAAATATATGTTTAAAAACTAAGAGTTATAATTTGATATTTTTCTCGGATTGACAAGGACCGTAGCCACCCTTCAGGGAAGTTACAACATGAACAAGAGTTATGAGCCGTATTAATCACTAGTATTAATGTGTATAGTATGGATGGTCCAAAAATATTAGATTTTTGGGCAAAAACTAGCATATTTTAGATATTTTAGATATTATTCTAAAAATATATGGAGATTTCTAGAATTGGATGTTATTTTTTAAAAAAAGGCAAGTGATGTTTTAGTTAGTTTTGGAGATTTTATTTTAAAAAAAGAGAGAGATTGGCAAAATCGCACATGCCGTGATCCTAGTTTGTAGATAGTAGACAACACTTCAAATAGGGAGAAAAGAACGAGTGATCTGAAAGATTTCTAACCACGTATCTTGGTTTCTTGGGCTTTTGCCCCCCTGTTGGAGCCAATGGAATCATCAGACTTATTATTTGAGCATCAGATCAATGATTTTTCCAATATCCCCTTCACCAAGAGCTCTTTTTCTCAGCCACCACAGCCCCTCTTCTCTAATTCACTATAAATATGAGGCATGGGGAGGCACAAGGAAGCACAAGGAGACTGCGAGAGGATGCGAGAGAGAGGTAGAAGGATATCCCTCCAAGAGGTTGCAGGAAGGAGCTTCACAGAGAGAGAGAGAGAGAGAGAGAGAGAGAGAGAGAGAGAGAGAGAGAGAGAAGTTTTACCCCAAGAGGCTGCAAAAAAGAGAGTTAGCTCCATTCCCCCTATCTCAGTCTTCGACTAACCCACCTTCTCTTATGCTCTTCCATCTCAAAATCCATTACTTATTCTTATCTATCGAATCTATTTGCGGATGATGGCCTCCAAGCAAAGAATGTCACATGCCGATGGCAATCCCACAATCAGCAATAAAGATTCGGGTGAGAGTATCACTGTCAATCCAACTGTGGTACCGATCGTAACTAATGTATTTCCAAATTGATAGATGCTTGCTTTGATTCTCGTATGAGATACGTTAGGCCCCATACTATGATTCCCTAGTATAGGCCATCGGAAAGGATAAATTTAATCTCACATATTCGAAAGATGGAGCTTGCAAAGTGCATGTATCAAGGGAAGTTAATTGCACCTAGTCACATATGATTTATTCATTGATAGAGCAATTACAAGGAAGAATCGATCAGGGGTTATGAATGGCACAATAGTAAAAAGAATGATATTAAAAATTTTGCATGCAAGTGTTAAGTAAATTTTGCACAGAATCGCTTCTTGATCCCAAGGGGAAGAGCAAATATGCGATGGAATTGTTATCGTGTCTATTCTTGTATTGTTTGGGAAAAATACAATTGGTTTTTGTTGGTTGAACGAACAACTCCCTAAGTACTTGTACATTCAATTGATTCTTGGATTGTAGTTTGGATGATTTCTCCAAGTGCTTGTGATTGATGGTAAATTCATGGTGGGGGTCTGTGACGACAAATTGCCATGGCGAATAAATAAATGTTTTCTTGGAAGACATTTTTAGGCCGATTGCCTTGATTCTGCTTGATTCTTAATTTGATTAATTAATAATGGATATTTTGCAAAGGTGGGTCATCTCCAAGGTCACAACGCATTCAACGCGAGAGGGCACTGCTTGATTCATGGGCTGAAGGTCAAGTGGTGAAAAGACCATCCACGGAAATTGTGTCTCACTCTTAGATCACTTGCGATCAGTGGAGATTTGGACATGGCTTGTCAAGTCCGGGATGGCGGAGCTGGAGACTACCGTGAGCCCAACGTCTGTGGCATTGGAAGATCCTGTTCTAGATAAAGGATGTAATTTGTGGTGCCATGTGATTTGGACTAGATACTTCTGCAAGGTAGAAGGGGGACTTCTACTGGACAGAAGGGATACATAATTTCTCATGTATGGGCAGGAGACAAAGATTAATGTGAAGATAAGTTAATGATTTTGTTTAAACTTGTTTGTCAAAGGATTTCTTGCTTTGTATTTGTGTTTGTGTCATAAATTACACGAACAAACCTTGTTCTCTAAAAGGCTTAATTAAGTAAATTGATTTTAAATGTCACACATAATTGTGGTAGGACCTAATTAGATAACTAAAGAACGCCTACTGAGGGAAGAGGGTGGGCAGAACTCCAGAGGGGTCTATCCTACGGCAGGGTGGTCCCAGAAAACTGGGAGGCTTCTCACAAGATTTTACCATAATTCGACCTTTAAGTATTGATAGATTGGAAACTGATTCATGCCATTTTAGGGGATCTGAATGGGACTATGACCTATGAGGAGAGAGGTTGAGCGGTGCACCCCTCTTGTTGTCCATTCTCTTTGAACCAAGTGTGGCTTGGATCTACTTCAGCTTGGGCATCTCTGTGTAAAGTAGGATGTGCAAGACCCGATGGTAGAATGCTGTTAGGAGACCTTGACCACTAGGAACCCAAATTTTAGGCCACAAACGTTCCATTGTGCAGCAGACTCGGGAAACCCTGGGTGACAAACCCCATAACATTCCATGGGAGTGTCGGGCGACATCGCTAAGATTCGTCTCTCGATGGTGGACCACTAAAAACGTGCTTGGACAACCAATAGACGGGCATTTTACAGTTGGTATCAGAGCAAAACTTCGTAATGCTACATGATTGGTTAATGTATGGTTGGTACTTATATTGTAAATGGAATAATGGAGGCTATGGCTTGACTATCATGCACCTTTTGCACCCCCGAATACTGACGTGCAAGAGAAGAAATTCCTTCTCAAGAAAATAAAGGCACCCGAGTTTGATGGAGAATGAATAGACATCGCAGTAGAGGTGCAGATATGGATTGAGTCGATGGATGACTATTTCTCTACTTCAAGAACTGCCTCTACCAATCAAGCAATGATGGCCAAATTAAAGCTAGTTGACCAAGCTCGGATATGGTGGAAGCAATGGTGCAAACATCAAGGTGTTTCCAAAGCCGCTATTACTTGGGCTCAACTGAAAGATGTTGTATGCGGACGATACCTTCTACCAACTTACCAGACCTTGATGATGAATGAATTGTTCATGCTCAAGCAGCTGGAATTGACCTTGCAAGCCTACTACTTGAAGTTTGTAGCCCTACTAAAATATGCACCACCTATGGATATTGCACAGCAAGTATCCAAGTTTTGCCATGGCCTAAACACTCCTTTGAACCACCGTCTTGAAGCAATACGTCCAACGAACTTGCAAAATGTGTTACTTCGAGCAAAGCCAATCATCCAAGAACTTAATTTGGGAAATTGTGACAAAGAGGATTCCCGAGATGAGGACAAGAGATGACACACGTGCATAGAGATAGGGCACATCCGTAGAAGTTGTCCCTATTGTAAATGGTTCCATTGCAATAAGCCCGTCTAAGCAGACTGCCCTGACTTAAGCCTAGAAGATATCGAGCCTCCAAGAAAACGAAGCTACACAAGTGTAGTCTTTAGATATATAGGGGAATTAGATGAAGAAGAAGACCCAAAACCCGCTATATCCCTTTAAGATGATTAGAAACCTTATATATCTTTGTAATATGTAATACATTTGGTATTGAGAATATCCCAACAAATCCTACTCTTATATCTACAATTAATTTGCATAATATGAGTTGCACTGGTTTTGAAGCCAAGTACTTTTGTGACTAGAGTAGCGCAACAAAAGCATGGTGGGCCCATAACCCACAGGTTCCATAATAATACCCCCACTCGATTTCTCTAAGGGGAGGAGGATATAATATTTTCGCGCAATTAAAAGTTAGTTGGTAAGATTACTAACTAAAGTAAAAACTAACTAACATTAATAATTAACGATTCTTAAATTAAAATTATATGTTAAAAACTAAGAGTCGTAATTCGACATTTTTCTCGGATTAAGAAGGACCATAGCCACCCTTCACGGAAGTTACAACGTGATTGAGAGTTATGAGCTATATTAATTACTAGTATTAGTGTGTATAGTATGGATGAACTAAAAATATTAGATTTTTGGTAAAAAATTAGCATATTTTAAATATTTTAGATATTATCCTAAAAAAATATGGATATTTCTAGAATTGGATGTCATTTTTAAAAAAAGGCAAGTGATGTTTTAGTTAGTTTTGGAGATTTTATTTTTTTAAAAAGAGAGAGATTGGTAAAATTGCACATGCCGCGATCCTAGTTTGCAGGTAGTAGAAAACACTTCGAACAGCGAAAAAAGAAGAAGTGATCTGAAAGGTTTCTAACCAAGTGTTTTGGTGTATTGGGGTTTTACCCCCCTTTTGGAGCCAATGGAACCATCAAATTTATAATTTGAGCATCAGATCAATGATTTTTCCAAGATCCCCTTCACCAAGAGCTCTTTTTCTCAGCCACAGCCCCTCTTCTCTAATTCACTATAAATATGAGGTATGGGGAGGCACAAGGAAGCACAAGGAGACCCAGAGAGACTGCGTTAGAGAGGTAGAAGGATATCCCTCCAAGAGGTTGCAAGAAGGAGCTTGAGAGAGAGACAGAGAGACAGAGACAAAGACAGAGAGGAGTTACTCCAAGAGGCTGCAAGGGAGAGAGTTAGCTCCATTCCCCCTATCTCAGTCTTGGACTAAGCCACCTTCTCCTACTCTCTTCCATCTCAAAATCCATTCCTTATTCTTATCTCTTGAATCTATTTGCGGACGATGGCCTCCAAGCAAAGAATGCCGCTTGCGGATGGCAATCCCACAAACAATAACAAATTTTTGGGTGAGGGTATCACTGTTAATCCAACTGCAGTACACCGATCGTAAGTAATGTATTTTCAAATTGATAGATTCTTGCTTTGATTCTCGTATGAGATATGTTAGGCCCCATACTACGATCCTGAGTATAGGTCATCAAAAATGATAAATTGCATCTCACATGTTCGAAAGATGGAGCTTGCAAGTGCATGTATCAAGGGAAGTTAATTGCACCTAGTTGCATATGGCTTATTCATTGATAGAGCAATTACAAGGAAGAATCGGTCAGACATTATGAATGACACAATTGTAAAAAGAATGACATTAAAAATTGTGCATACAAGTGTTAAGTAAATTTTGCATAGAATCGCTCCTTGATCCCAAGGGGGAGAGCGAATATGCGATGAAATTGTTATCGTGCCTATTCTTGTATTGTTTGGAAAAAATACAATTGGTTTTTGTTGGTTGATGGAACAACTCCCTAAGTGCTTGTGCATTCAACTGATTGTTGAATTGTGGTTTGGATGATTACTCCATATGCCTGTGATTGATGGTAAATTCATGGTGGGGGTCTGTGATGAAAATTGTCATGGGGAATAAAGGAATGTTTTCTTGGAAGACGTTTTTAGGTTGATTGCCTTGATTCTGCTTGATTCTTAATTGGATTAATTAAGAATGGATATTTTGTGTAGGTGAATCATCTCCAAGGTCACAACGTGTTTCAACCTGAGAGGGCACTACTCGATTCATGGGCCAAAGGTCGAGTGGTGAAAATGTCATCCATAGAAATTGTGTCTCACTCCTAGATCGCTTGGGGTCAGTGGAGCTCTGGACACCCCTTGCCAAGTCCGGGACAGAGCTAGAGACTGCCGTGAGCCCAACGTCTGTGGCGTTGGAAGATCCTATTCTAGATAAAGGATGGAATTTGTGGTGCCATGTGATTTGGACCAGTTACTTCTGTAGGGCAGAAGGGGGATTTTTGTTGGACAAAAGGGATACATAATTTCTCTTGTATGGGTAGGAGACAAATATTAACGTGAAGATAAGTTAAGGATTTTGTTTGAACTTGTTTGTCAAAGGATTGCTTGCTTTGTTTTTATGTTTGTGTCGTAAATTATGGGAACGAACCTAGAAAGTTGATTTTAAATGTCACACATAATTGTGGTAGAACCTAATTAGATAACTAAAGAACACCTACTAAGGGAAGCGAGTGGGCAGAACTCCCAACGAGTCAAGTCCCAGAAAAAAAAAAAGGCTTCTCACAAGGATTTACCATCGTTTGACCTTTAGGTATTGATAGGTTGGAACCCCCAATCATGCCATTTTAGGGGATCGGAATGGGACTATGCCCTACGGGCAAAGAGGTTGAGCGACGCATCCCTCTTGTTTCCCATTCTCTTTGAACCAAGTGCGGCTTGGATATACTTCAGCTTGGGTATCTCTACATAAAGTAGGATGTCTAGGACCCAATGCTAGAGTGCTGTTAGGAGACCTTGACCAGTAGGAGCCCAGATTTTAGGTCAATCCTAGTGGGTTCAGCCCACGAACGTTCCATTGCAAGGTGGACTTAGGAGACCCTAGGTGACAAACCCCCTAACATTCCATGGGAGTGCCGGGCGGCGTTACTAAGATTTGTCTCTTGATGGATCACTAAAAACGTACTTGGACAGCCAATAGGCGGGCACGTTCCAATAGCACATGTCTTGTCATCTACGAGGTATCCATACTCTACTCAAATATGTTTAAGGTGTGTCCTCTCCCACCTGTGACTACACTCTTGGACATAACAGACGGCTGAGCAAAAGCCGCAGTCATGGGAGTAGATGTCCCTATAGGTATGACAAATCCTAGAGGTAACAAGTATCCACCAGATCAACAAGATGGAGATACTACATCAGTGCCTCCATAAGATCCACCTAAGCCACCCTCTCTAGAACCAATATTAGAGCGAGGAGTAGCAACCCTCTTTGGAACTAACCATGGGCTCACATCATCCACATCTCTGCAGCACCCCTTGGAACCACTCCCTCCATTCGGGGCTAGTCTAGAGCATCGACATTATCATGAAAATCGAAGCATCGAAGCATGCCGAGGTAGACCTTATAGAATGGCAGGATGATGTCCATGTGATAGCTCTTAGTCTGTGATATCTCTAAATTGGGCCATCTAATCTAGAGACATACGTGTGAATATCTCCTCCAACTCCTCATCCGTCATCCCTCGACTCATCCTACTCTCTAGGTATCATTAAAGTAACCTACATAGACAGAAAATTATGTTAGCATAATCAATATAAGGATTTAGGTAAAGCACAACAATATAACTCTAAAAAAAAGGATGATACTTAAAATTCATATACTAAAGTACCCTTAAAAGCGAATCATCAACAAACTGAGCAAGTGGATGCAAATATGACCCGACCTATGGCCCCATGTCAATCTCCTGGCACAAATTGGCGTACATGGAAAGGTCTATAGATAGGTCACCATAGAAAGATGAGTCCACTTCATTCTAAAAATATTCATGGCCTCATGTCACTTTGACTACGTTACTCGTGCATGTCTCCTATGCATACTCCAAGCCCTCTTCGTCTCCACTATCCATAATATCGACCCTCCACTTGCATACTCTCCTCGTCTATGCTAGGAACATTGCTTTCAACATACACTCATGCACTCCGAGGAGTTGACAGCACAACATACCACCATCGAGGTTATCAGGGCTTTGGATAGAATATTACATGTCCAATATCACATATAAGAGTGAATCAACATTTGTGATTGTTTCATGTTGTGGAATTTTTTTTTTTAAAGATCATGTATCTATTCACAATGACGTGGCAAGACAAACATGTCATGCAAATTCGTCCATCTTTTCTCGAAATCTTTTTCTAGAAATCTCGATGGACCTCACCGAACGACTACCCCAGCTCCTTCCAATACCACTTTAAACTACTATACATCGAATATAATCATGAAGAAGCTATAGTAATCCACTAAGGTAATACTTTGCAAGTTTCCAAAATACTCCATCTCATCTACTATAGTATTTGAATCCGTGGCCCGCTGTCGAGCCCACTGTTGATTTTCTTGCTCGAACTTTTGCCATGACACCACAATCTCTTGTGGATCACATTTTATCAATGCACTCAACATCGAAACGCTACCCATGCACACCCACATGCACTATAGATTTTTTACTATACATCAAAATGGTTAGATTAGTTGTTGCACATAAAATCTAGATATGACGACAGATAAAGCATGTGGTCACCTTCAAACTACATCCCCTCGAGAATTCCCACTCCTTAGTAGAGACCTCTACCCCTTCGCAAGAAATTACGATCAAAGATCCATGTAACCACCACATAAACATAAACTGTGACATCTTCTCCATGCCGTCAAGATATTGATTCGATCGATGGCATGTACTATGTCAAAATTCAGATTGCACTTCTTCCCGGTCTTTTTTGGCCTGCTCGTACCTAGTGAGCCACTTCTCCATGAATGCATGATGCAACATACAAAAACGGTTCACTTTCTCCTCCATGGCACCATCCATCCCTTTTTCTACTCCATTTCCAACCACCACATCTCTGGTTAGTCTATCATCATCCTTGAGCAACCATAGCATACTATTATCTGAATCCATCATCGGTAGCCACTCTAAAATATGCACTAATGCCTCTGACACTAGCCAACCTTCATTCATGCTACCTTTTGGTCGAGCTTGTTTTCACACAAATCCCTTCAAGATTTTTATGAACTGCTTCAAGAAGAACATACATCGCTTATGGACAAGTCCCATAATCTCCACTTCATCTACGAGATGCAGCAAGAGGTGAGTTTGTATCATAAGCATGCTCGTGGGCAAGTACTTCTCAAATAGACAGACCGTCTCCACCTCTCCCCACCTTGCGGATCTAATAGAGGATGTCTTAATCTCCTTCTATGAGATCCATTGCACTAAATTCAACAAGCTATAAATCACCTCCATATTTTTGGATTGAGGCACCCGGCGATCGTGATTGGTAGTACAAACTATCCAAAATAAAGAAGCATTACGAACATTGAGTAGATACTAAATAGCAAAATATTAAGACTACTTGCAATCAAGGTCAAGACAAACCTGACATATCTAATGCCAATCATGGGATTTCAGCCCTGATAGAACTTTAGTTGTCTTTAAAAAAAGCAAACTTGAGGGAACACATAATACCCGTCAGGGTGCAAATAGACCTGATAATTTGCTTCATAATGCACTCTTCTTTAGTGGATAGGACCCAAGGAGCGCGAAGTAGTTGCAAGCAACCATCAGTGCTTGACTGTGGCCAAAGTGCCTCCATCTTCTTGCATACCTCCTTCAAATCCATTCATGCCCCTACAATGTCTCTCTTTCCTGTGATATGGTCCCATAATAAGCTACCCACATTCTTGAAAATATGCATGGGATCTAACAAATGGTTGATATGTAAGTGGGTCCAATACAGCAACTAGTAGAAAATTGAGAATTGTCGCATTCCGCTAGGATGTGACTCCTTGTGGACCATTTTCAACTCATACCAGCTTTCGGTATTCATTCATGCTAGAGGTCGTCTAAGAAAACCTTCCCTCAATTCATGAACCTTCAACAAGAAAGCGGCGTGTCCTTGATATACAATCTTCTTCATGGTCCGTGACCTTTAGGAGTCTAATTGTTCCTCTTACTCATTCTCCTCTCTCCCTCTCTTCATATCTCATTTCTCTCTTCCTCTCTCTCTTTGGTATCCTTTGTTGAGATTTACAATCACATCCATGCTGCCTCCTTGTAAGAGCAGATGGGTTGAGGACATGCAGGCTATAGGAATCCCATAGGCATAAAGAGAAAGACTAGAACCTACCCATCTCTATATAACATTGTACTTGGTTATCACTTTCATAAAGAGATGAATGCAATATCATTGTCATGTTGCTCCTCAGTATAGTGTCCTTGATGATTGTCATTTACTCTTGAGTCAAGGTTCTTGGTCTCTATCATGCCAATGTCTTCATGTGTCTAGTCAAGGTCTATGAGCCACCATAGCTGCCATGCTCTAGATCCCATGTTTTTACATGGTATCAGAGTGTACCTAATCATGGCTTAGCATGTTTCAGGTCCTCTCTCTTCTCTCTCTGCTCTCCTCCATCATTGGCCAGCTCAAGGCTAACTAATGACCTCATTCCTCAACTCTACATTCACCAATCTACCATGGCAACCATAGCCATACAATACCTACCTCTGTTGAAGCTTCTTGATCTCCTCATCTAGGCCATAACTCTTGAAGCCTTCTTCTAGGAATATCTTCTCTAGGTCGAGGCACAACCATTCATCACATCATAACTCGACATTACTCGTCACAGGCTCCAGCATTGTGTGTTTTCCCAGTCGCTGCTTGTTCAAGCCTACAGTCTGTTCATATGCCCTGCGCAGTCCATACATACAATGATCTTGTCCAATATGATAGGGATTTGGAAGAATATTAGCCAAGCTTCTTTTCCATATAAAAATTTCTAGAAATGGTTGAGTATACAGTGCACACAGAGTGAAAAACCAGGTTGCTCTCTGAAACCCTAATCCTTCCTCCATAGCCAAATATTCTTCAAGCTCAAAACCACCTCATTTTCTCTCTCCTACCACTCAAGCCAAGGCATTATCATTTAAATCCAATTACTCTCTAAAGTTTCAAGCAAATTTCATACATCAAATCATTGAGGAGGGGAGATCATGGTGACTGAAGCATAGTATCATAGTGTCTCTTAACACTTATTCAGTGACTCTTGTCACTTGTATCAGCTTTGCCTCACATCAGGTCTGAGATTTTTGGGCTACTCCAATATCAAATCAAGGAGAGGAATACAAAATTGAAGATCCTAGAAGTTCTTGAAGACCTATTGAATATTTTCCAAGCATCTGGCTCCACAAGTATCTCTTGATACTAGTCATTTAGTGCTTTTTGTCCACTTGTGCTTGTTAGCACATTCAAGATCATTTCTTGTGCTATTGAAATATGAGAATTTTAGAGTTTATTTTCTATTGTTCCTACAACTCCAACATGGGCAAGGACTCTCCGACAGTTCGCTTTAAGGGGGTCAGGTTTCACACCTAGTAAACCCACATCAAGCTTATCCTAATGACGACCGGTCTTTGGGCCATCACAAGTGGCAAAGAAAAGAAGCCTCGTGATGCAAACTTTCCAATCACTTGGCAAAAGAATGATGATAAGGCTCATGCCATTATCAAACTAGAGCTAGATAACAGCTATATCCACCATGTGGATAACTGTGATACTTCACATGATACATGGAAGAGACTTGACACTTTATTTGGTGCACAATCTAAGTCATCAAAGTATGGTCTCTTGATTGAATTTTTCAAACATGACATGAAGTCCAGCACATCACTTGCCACACATCTAAATTACATGGAAGGACTTCTAACCCAACTTACATGAATCAACATTAAAATGGAAGAAGATGTTTGCATTGGTGTTCTACTTAAAAGTTTGCCTCCTGAATGTAATAATGTATCAACAACCTTAATCAATATGCCAAATCGTAAGCTTGTTGATATCCATGCATCATTGTTAGAGGAGGAAAAGAAGCTGAAAACTAAGGAAGAACCAAACACCTCTAGAGATGAACAAGTGTTATATGTTGGCAACATGTACAAAGGCAAGAAGGACCAGTCTTTCTATGATTTTTGCAAAAGGACCGAGCACACTGAGAAGTTTTGCCACACTAGAAAGAGTTCTCGGAAGCCCTATCTTGCTACAATAGAAGAAGAAGAAGACCATGGAGAAGAAGAAGAAGAAGAAGAAGAAGAAGAAGACCACCAGGAGAAGGACAAGCCTCATCAGTCCTCCTACACCTACTCTGATAGATTGTTTTAGCCTTGTAATGTCTAAAGCCCAAATGGTTCTATCATAAGCTTGTAAAATCCTCATGTAGCCTTGTACTACAGCCTCTATACACTTTGTGAGGCCCCTATTACAGCCTTTGGATGTCCACCATCTTTGTGGTACCCACACTTAGCCTTTTCTACAATAGCCTCTAGTGTTTTGCCATGTTTATGGTGCGCCCACACTTTGTAGGTGTTACTTTCACTAAAGCCTCTACAAACTTTGTACTTCTGGTTGTGATTGAGGAGGGGTGTTGAGATTTAAAATCACATCCATGCTGCCTCTTTGTAAGAGAAGATGGGCTGAGGACATTCAAGCTGCAGGAATCCCATACGCATAAAGAGAAAGACTGGCACCTACCCATCTCTATATATCATTGTACTTGGTTGTCACTTTCATAAAGAGATGAATGTAATGTCATTGCCATGTTGCTCCTCAGTATAGTGTACTTGATGATTGTCATTTGCTCTTGAGTCAAGGTTCTTGGTCTCTATCATGTCAGTATCTTCATGTGTTTTGTCAAGGTCTATGAGCCACCATAGCTGCCATACTCTAGATCCCATGTTTTTACACCCTCCCCCCCTCTCTCTCTTCTTCTCTCTTCCTCTCCCTTCCTTCATATCTCATTTCTCTCTTCCTCTCTTTCTTTGTTACATTTCCTCCTTTTCTCTCTCTTGTTCTCTCTTTCTCTTCCTTCCTTATTCTCCCTCTCTCCTTTCCTCTCTTTCAATGCATCTCATTACAATGAAAAATAGAAAAAAAAAAAGAAAACACAAAAAAAGCAAGAATAGGCAATGTACCTACCACAAAGGATCGAGGATGAATTCTTTTCTGCCTCCTCTTTGGAACATCCCTTGTTTCTCCCTTATGCACTTCTCCCTCTTCTTTGTGTACATGGCGGCCGCTCGGTGACGATGGCAATGACAATCTCTCCTTCTCTCTCTTTCCCTCTTCCTCTCCCTCTCCCTCTCCCTCTCCCTCTCCCTCTCCCTCTCCCTCTCAAGGCAACAATCTCTCTCGCTCTCTCTCAAAAACGTTTGTGGCAAATGTTGTGCTCGGGTTTTTGGTCCTTTTTTTTCTCAGACCGGCGTCACTATTTGTGTCACAATTAGTGTTTCTATTTGCGTCACAAATAGCATTTCTATTTGCATTACTAAATTAAATTAGTATCGCTATTGCGACACAAATCACTGTCATTATCTCCCTATTCCCTTTTAGTGAAAGTTGATTCTCAGCTCAATGAGTGTGCAAGAAGGATAGAAAAAAACCTAGGAGTTGCTAGTTGTAGAACTGTGGTGGCTACACCCACATGTGTCAGCCAAAGCTCGCTAGTTTTTTCCCTAGCTAAAGTGCATTTATAATTGTGTAAACAACACACAAAAATTACAAATCAAGCACATCTAGCTAAGCATTTACATCAACATTAAAATTGCAATTTAAATTATATATAAGTACAAGAAAGTCATACTTATGTATTGTAAAATAAGCATGATTCTAGATATGGGTCTCTTGATATCCTTTTAATCATGATTTTAGACATGCTCGTAAGTTTTCTTTTGCAATTAAGAAAATACATCAATGTAGCCATCTATGAGCCTAATCCATTATGGTGCATGTCTCCACTCAATCCTAGCTAGGGCAGTCTTAATTTGGGGGTCATCCCTCTTACTTAGAGACAAATTTTATCTACATATGTTGACTATCCTCATTACTCTAAGATTGCCACACCTTGCAAACCAAGCATTCCAAAGACCCCTCCCAACATGTATGACCACTAAACAAACAAGTCAATTGGTTATGAATGACGAAGGAAAAAAACTCATTTCGATGTTGTAGGTGCTCATACTACAAGTATACTACCGTATCATCAACAAAAAGTGGAGAAACTAGGACCTAATCCACAAAGATTATATCATACATAGATTACGTACAGAGTTCCCATAGCCATCTGTCATCATTGATTGATTTTTTTATCTTACATATTTACATGCATTTATAGACACTTAGCCTATATTTTCTCAGAGACGTGTGATGCTTATTACAATTGATTACAACATCTTGGGTGGCTTGATAAGGGGCAATTGAAGAAGATCAAGGATCAAATAAAAGAAAGTTGTGACAAGTGGAAGTAACAAAAGGAGGCAACACATGCTCATGTTGTAGCAACCTCATCATCACATCTTAGGAGTAGCGATTGGGCCTCCTTCAAAACTTTGTAAGTTTTATTGTTCAATAAGATTATTTACATTATCTAAGAGCTATGTAAGGGATATGTCTACATCTAGTAGAAGAGTTATTTTAGGTGGTACACTTTCTTATGACATCCCGAGACCTTGGCTTTAGGAGTAGTTTGTAAGTTAGAGGTTGGCCTAATTCTGTTAAAAATATTTGTGGATTAGAATGTTGAGATCTTCGAAGTAAGGTTGGGAAATGGCTAGAGAATGAGAGAGTGCTAAATAGAGAGAAAATTCAGACTTCCATCATGGGAAAATGGAAGAAATCAGTTATTGTACTATCTAGACAGCCACGAAAACTGTCTCCATTGGTGGAACACATTGGAAATGGAGTTTGTTGGCTAAATTAACCCTTAAATTGATGTTACCTATTGTTGTGTTAACAATATTCTCATCTCATGTGAGAGTCTAGGCTCCCACTGCTATTTTCTCTGCTAATTACAAGTCCAATTTACCTTTGCTAATCAAGTGCCCTATTGTCAATCGTTTTCAGCCTATGTGTGGTCCACTGTTGCCTACGTTTTCAGCCCAGCACCCTGCATTTTCAGCCTGCAACATTGCATCAGCTTGTCATCGTTAGTTTGCTACACTTATTGCTCATTCAGCCTGCATTTTTTATTTTCTAACCCTAATTGTGGCTAATGACTGTTGCTACAAGCCATTTTTACTATTTCTTGCAGTTTTTGACTGAGTCATTTACATAAAAAAGATCAAAATCGCAAAATGCGAGATGTGAGATTTAATGCAAAAATGGAGATTTTATTGGATTTTGAGGATTCAATGTTGTTCACATGGAATAATAATTGCTATGCTGATGGACCATAATCGTTACTAGTCAAATAAATTAGAAAATCAACCATTTATGTTCAAATAAATAGAAAAAAATCATGAAACTTTATATTTTTAAAGAAAAATTAGGAAAATGTAGTTTTACTAAGCTAAAAATTATTAAAATTTAAGAGTATGTATGTGGATGTATAATGAGGGTAGGGTATGAGGATTTGCCTCAGTCTACCTTCATTTATGTATGAAAAGAATGTATTTACTGCTTATTCATACCAAAATGATGACAAAACCCTTGTACACCTATGCACAAAAGTAGAACCTACATGGTAGGGGGAAAAGGACTAAAAAGAGATCAAGCTTGAATAAGTTCTAATTTCATTGCATATTATGGCATATAGGCTTCGGTTAATTCAAGCTTGAAGATGAATAGTAGCATGGGTTAGCTCGATATTGTCTCTTTGCAACACAGCATAACTTTAGAGAAAATAAAACATGGAAAGATTGTCTTCGCATCCAAATGCCTAGAAGAGTTACTATTTTTTATGGGTGCACACCTTATCACTAAAGGCGTGGCACCAATATTTATTTAAGTGCACTTATTTATTAAAGCATTTGACAAAACATTTATTATCTTGTATGCGCATAGGCGCTCAGTTAAATGTTTCATTATTTGATATTTGTATTTGGACACATCCCCGACTTTTGGATGCCCAAACACCTTACTTTATATTTGGGCAAACGCAAACACAAACACAAAAGCATGCTATTTATAAAGTGGGCTATTTTTTACCTTGAAGATATATAAAGCTATAAATGCATGCCTTGTGAAGCGCTCACACAAAAGGCATGGGGGGAGATTGCACCCAATTTGTCTTTTTGTATCGAGGATGGCTTTGAGATAGTTTGGATTATCTTTATAATAGGCTAGGATGTCATGCAAAAATACGAAGAGGGGAAGAAGAAGAGAAGTATATGAATGGAATACAAGAGAGAACTTTGCATTCCAAGTCTCTGACACTCTCACTCTATCTTAACCTCCCTCTTTCTCTCTCTCACACAAGCTATTTTGGAAGGAAGAAGGAAGATAAGAAAGCTTAAACACAAATCGCACACACAAAAATGAGCTCCCTATCGATTAGGTTCTAGGATTTTCAACTTAAGTTGTGCATCATCTATCATTTTCTGCTAGTTGTGAATTGTCATTTTCCCTTTTGCACATAAAACTTACATTAGAGTGAGCCTCACTTGGTTATAATGTTCTTTTCATCCACAAGTATAGATATGATTAAATTGCAATTGTAGCAATGCCTAAATTAATAATATGAAGTCCGAAAAAACCATCTCTTCCCAAAAGTAATTCTTGGCACTTTGACTTTGCATCCTTCATGGCCTAGAGAATAGGGCATGGATCACCTTTGCTTGCAACCTGACTTTGGGATCTCGAATGTCATCTAGGTTGATGCCGTCATTGGTGCCGCCTTGACCCTATGGGGTTCTTCTCCTTATCACACTATTATGGTGCCGCGGTTCCTGTTGGCATCGAAGGTCCATAGGAACTTTGCGCACATGTTGTACTCTACAATTTTAGTGACATAGCAAGATCCAGTTAGAGGTCCTTGGTGAGAAAACTCCCAACACTCAAGTTCTACAATTTGAGTGAAGAGCAACCTAGAGAAGGTGAGATCCCAAACACACTGGCACAAGCATGTACAAAGAGGCTCGTCAATACATAGAGTGTCATTTGATAAACATTGAATCAAAATTGAAGATCCCTCCCTTAAGATACAAATGTAAAATGAAGCAGAAGCAATAAGAAATAATCATGTAAGACAAGAACACAAACAACACAAAGACAATGAACACAAGATCTCAATGATGGGCAATAGAACCCATATTATAAACTAGACATTCAAAGCACTAACCACAATGTAGGCACGTGCCTCCAAAGGTTAATCTCTTTGGTGAAATTTTGGGTATGACATGGTGAAATTGCAATACATTCCCCTTTGATCTAATCCATATCCACTACTTGATTTTGGAAATAAAATACACACATTATATAGGCATTTTGGTAGCTTTGTTGAGGGCCAAAATGGTCTGTGCAAGAACAAACCATTTTGGCCCTCACAAAGCTGTGGAAAATGGGTATGCATCTATAGGCTTCTTCAAGTAATTAGCTAGCCACTTTAGGTCATGCACAACAATAATACTTTCCTACTTAAATGGGAGGGAGCTTCCTACACCCTTTTCAACTATAAGTTGTCAGATCGGAGGAGGTCATCTACCATCCAATAGGCCATAAGTGTTTGGCTACTTATATTATGACAACAAAAATAATAATGTCATGTCAATATGACTTTACAACATTGAATATATATGTTCGTGCCACACTTCAATCATTACTAGTTGGATTCAACCACCGATGTTGTTTTTATATTATTGTACATTGTCATGATTGTTGGCTAAAAGTGTGTGTTGCACCATTCAAGCTTTGCGATCACCACCGATTACTTGTGCATACCACCTCTCAATCCAACAGTTATCCACACTAACTCATCAATGTGTCTTCCAGCTTCTCCCACCTGCCTTGCTAATGATTTGTGTTTTCGTGTTGCTACTTGGACACAATGTGAAAAACTCTAGAGTGCATCGTCATCTAGCTTTCTTAATAATCTAGAGAGTCAATGCCATATTATTCATTAGTGTAAGTGTCCATAGTATGGTTAGTTCCAAAATATGGGATTTTTGGACAAGTTTAGGCTATTTTTGATATTTTGGATATTATTTCTTGTAAATATCCTAAAATGTTGTAGAAAACTTCTAGAATAGGATGACATGCAAAAATCGAGTGGCTCTTTAGCCAGTTTTGGAAGATCTCATGCAAAAAGAAGGACTTCCAAAATCACGTTGTACGCTATCATAGTTTATAGGCAGTAAATAGCACTCCGAACTAGGAGAATAAGAAAGAGAAATCTGAGACAATTCTAATCAAGAGTTTTGGGGTTTTACCTCGGGGGGGTTCACTATATATATATTCTCTATATAACATGCGTTCATGGCCTATTTATAAATATCCTAATCTGTAAATTTTTCTTGAATAAAACACAACCCTTTTCTACTCAATCTATAAGTAACGCCTTTATATCACACCCTTCTGTACATAAAAAATGTATAAAAATGGTGTTTTAAAAACCCCTTATTTTGAACTCGCGTTATATATACGTATATTCGTGAGTGACCCCCCCAAGGGTTTTACCTCCCTTTTGGAGCCAACGGAACCATCAAATTTGTGGTGTGATCAGTAGAGAAGAAGCTAATATTTGGTGCACATTTTGGGTCTACCATGGAGCTCCAAGAGATGTAACGCTTGGAGATTTCTTCCGAGTAGTCCTAGACAAGGATTTTGTTTATCTTCTCAAGTTCTATCAATACATAGTGCTTTGATTCATTGAGCTTTTTATCTTGTATACCTCTTGTCTATTCTTTTTCTTCTCTTCTATATCCTATTTTCTACTTCCTTCTCTCTTTAATCCTCGATGGATATGACGTTTCGACTAAAACCCCTCCGATATTGGTGAACTTGACGTAAAAGGTCGTCAGAAGGAAAGACAAGATGGGAGAACCTTCATGCACAATTTCTAGTAATGTTTTGTAGCAGCTAATGCAGAATATGAACATGCTTATGCAGGTACAACAACAACAATAGGTGATGTAGACTTCTACTCAATTAGAAACTATTGTGATGAATGATCTACAAGCAGAGTGTGAGATGAATTTGTTTAATGGCAAGAATGTATCTGCATATTTACATACCTATGCTCAAAAGATGGAGTTCTTTGGGGTGCTTCAACTTACATGGAGCTAGTATTTTGTATGGGTCAATGTACATGAATTAAAAGCCCGAGTTATTGAATTACACATGCAGGATGCTGACTAGGTAGCTTTCAAGAAGACACTTAGGGAATAATTTTGCATTCAAGACACCCATTTGATTACCTGCAAGACTTTCTAATAATGGTTTCCACGATCTTATAAGGGTCTTGTGGTGGCTACATAGTTATTAACAGAATTTGAAAATTGGTTTGAGCAGTTAGATCTTGCAAAACTTGAAGCTCTTGCAAGTCAGAAAATTGAAATGTTTATACAAGTGACAGATCTTGAGCTTCAAGAGAAGCTTGATGATTTGTTAAAGGATCAGACTATAGAGATAGGTCTTAAAATAGAGTGGAGGCATGTTAAAGAAGCGGTTAAACTACACTAGTGAAAAAGCATAGAAGAAGAGAAAGATTGTATATATCTAGCTTGCCCACTGTTATAGGCAAAATAATTGATGTATCCAGTAAGCCATCCACTTCTATGGCTAACCCTATGGCTACACCTACTATTTTGAATATTAGGGAGAAATATTTATTAGATGAATTGGACAAAGGCATGAGAGATCTTCAGTTGAAGGTCGTAAAATTGGATGAGAAAGGACAAGAGGAAAGGGGACAAGTAGCAATCCCTAAACCAAGGAAAAGATGTATGTGGTGTGATAGTTTGCAGCATGAAAGGAAGGATTGTGCTACTTATCAGGAGGCCTTGGCACGATAGCTCATCTTTTGGAAAGATGGCAAGATCCATGCACAAGAAATGAGATTGCCTCTTGCTTTGAATTTTGAAACAGAAGCTATGCAAAAGTTATTGGAAGACTAGTTTATTCTTCATTTTCCTTCTTATTTCTAATTCACATAGTTTTTCAATCCAATCTTCTAATCGCATCCTTAGCTATGGATCATTCCTCCAATGATCTATGTAGCTCTAGTAAAAGACCTCTCTATAATCTTCATATTGAGTTGGATAGTGAGTATGAACTAATAAGGAAGAGAACAAAACCCATTACTATTATAGAGTCTACGAAATATATATTAAGGTTTGAAGAAAAGAAGAATCTTGATCTTTGGTTAGATGATAGGCTATATCCCAAAGATCCTAGCAAAAATAGCACTCCGACTTTCTATAATAGCTCTTCATTGTTGAGGTTCACTGGTGATAGTTATAATGGGTTTCTAGGTTATACACTTAACTTGGTTGTAGAAAAGGATGTCCTTAGATTCAAGAACCATCTTTTATCAAAACATAACAAGGAGTTGTTGCAAAAGCTAGAGGGCTATCAAAAGAGGATTCATTTGTTGGAGGAACACATCAAATCTTATCAATGAAAGCAAACTATTTTAGGCCTCGGAAATCAACAAAAGGCTCTTAAAAATATTGAGAGTCTTAGACGACGAGGAGGTGGTTGTAGTAAAAATATTGAGAGTCTTAAAAATATTGAGAGTCTTAGACGAGGAGGAGGTGGTTGTAGTAAAAGAATACAAGAACTAAGGTACATTTTTTTCACTTTAAAAATATTAAATATGGCTTTGTTTATAATTAATTGTATTGATTTGTGATGTTGATTTTGTTTAGGTCTCTTCTTCAATCGAATACAAGTGAAATAGATTATTTAAAAGCATCTTAGTTTTATTATCTTCTTCTTCCTTCAGTAATTTCAAAAGATATTTTGGAGAAGAAATTTTTTCAAAAGGCAAAGAAATGATTCTTGGAGTCATTTTTAAAGGATCATTCTTTGGACACTGAGTTAGTGCAGAGAAGATATAGATAATATTGGTTTCAATGGAGATGCTTATATACAACTTTTCTAGCTTTTATAGTCAAATATGAAGCAAGGACAAGTACGTGATTGCATACTTCCAAGGCCAATTGTGGTTAGAACTATTAGATAAAGAGTGAATTACAAAGTGATGGAGATTTTGTGTGAGCCTTTTCATATCAAGGCTAGCTTCAAGGGCAAGAAAAAGGAAGTTGTATTCAATGAATTTAACAATATTTTTCCTTAACTTACCCACCCTACAATGTTTAATGATTAGATTCTATGACTTGTCACTAGAAGAGGCACAAGGAGTGGCTAGATTTGAGGTTAAACTTGATGAAAGTGAGATTTTGAAATGCATAAAACTAGAGAGGGTCTCTATTACATTGATGAATAGAGTACTTTCATGAGATCATTGCAATCACTCAATGTCATTTAGTGTTCAATCAGAACACAGCATTCGGTGGCTAAGAGCATTCAAAGTAGATATAGAGGATTTTGATATATTGTATTGGATTTTTCATCAAACACAAATACATGATATTATTAAGAGACAACAAGCAAGAGAAGAGCTATTTGCTGAAGGATTTGGGAACTATAAGATTGAGTAGCACATAGCTAGTGACTTAAAGATAGTGCAATGTATGTAGAATGTATCAAAAAGAGCCAACTCCAGGTCTCCTTGTCTATATTACATGTCCCTAGCCATAGAGTTGAACTCAAGAAATTGGAATAGAGCTCCCTCTAGGCACAACAAGGATCCACAATCTAAGCTAGTTCTAGATATTCCTGTAGTTACTGAGTTTTCCTCAGGCTTCTCAATATTTTTAGAATACTTGGCCTTTTGACAAGTAGACCAATGATGCTAACACCAACAAGAGTTCCTGGAAGACACTTCTCTAGCAAGGCTTAGATGTGGTTGTGCCATCGAGAGACATTAACCAAATTATATCTAGGGGCTTAGAAAAAGCATAGTATGCCATAAAATTGTCCTTCAAGGGTTGATACCTAGAGACATAGCTTTGAGTGAGGAGGTACTCATTGAGATGCTTGAGACTGGTAGACGAGGTGGCATCAGGAAGCTCCACTGCAACCATAGCTGCTTCCTTACCACTGTCCTCTGAAGCCCTCTCTCCTGCTGGTCACAAAGCATCTCAATCACCATATCCTTCACATCATTGTCAACATCAGGCATTGCTGGTCACGCTAGGTTCCTTGGGGACAAGATAGCCATCGTGTTGTATATCGTGGATTGCAGCAGAAGTAGCAGAGGCATGTTTCTGGCTGAGAAGTACAAGGAGTTTCCAACTTGTTGCATATGCTCGAAAGGCTCCAATCTAGTAGATCATCTATCAGGGAAGAGGTTCTTCTCTATTCTCAATTGAACATACCATCTGTGCCATTTTGGCCTCCACATCCTCCACCTCAGAGCTAGGATCCTCTTTCTTCTCTATTTTAGCATTTCCTTCAGAATCGACAACCATGGCCCTTGTTTCCCATCTGTCTGCCCTGCAGCTATAACATTACGTAATCTTTGTACATGAGATTGTGCCACAGGAGTGACTGCGACAGTTGGTAGACACATTGCCCCAATTGTAGGATTGTTGCTGCAGTAGCTACCTTGGCCACAGTTGTAGTAGCAAATTTAATAGCATGAGCACCTTCCCTCAAATGGACAAAATCACCTAAGCTTGATTTTGAAGCTTCACCCCTAGTTCCAGCTACCCTTGTTAAGGCATTCCCTGAACATGCAAGATTGGATGATGGCAATCTGTACAAGGCTATGGACAGTTTTATCAAGGCCCACACAAAACTTTCAGATGTTGAGCAAGATAATGCCTTTATGGGAAAGCAACATGTTTTAGCTCTCTAGTAGAAGCAGGCAGTCAAGACAATAAAGAAAGAGGACTTCTATGCAGCATGGTGGAGATCTGAGAAGGTAGTGCCAAAGAGGTGTTTTATTCCTACCTGCAACAACCTGCATTGAGATCTTGGAAAGACTGGATGATGAACAACACATTTTTGAATATTGAATTCTTGGTGGTGATTATCACCCGAAAAATTACAAATCAATTGTCATGCTTAATCTAGAATTTATTGAAGGAAAGGCAGGAACACTCATAGTTGATAGGCATTGGAGGACAGAATTGAGGCAAGGCAAGCCAATAGGAGAAGCTAGAGCTTCTAGAGGAGATCTGCAGAAGATCGTGCAAACCATTTCCTATGGTCAAAATTGTGCTTCAAAGGTTGCTTCAGTAGTTATGAACTTGTAGAGTTGCAATTAAAGGGAATTTGTCAATGGTGCCAATTGACTAGAGCCACAACCTATTATCCTTGCCTACATTGATCTTTATCTTCAAACTCTTGCAGCTTCGAGAATGCTTGCCCTAGTTGGAGCTATGAATCAGGGGCATTGATCATATTTAGCTACATATGGTGCAAGAAAAACTTCTTTCTTAGGCTCTTAAATTTGTGGAGCTATTGATACTTTTGAAGGGAGTGATGGCAAAAGAGACTCTTGTACTAATACATACACTTCCTGTGCTAGCTTTGGTTGCTGAAACCACATTATCAACATTAGAAATGTATATGAGTTACCTTTGATGCTATGAATGGGTTTTGGAAACATATGATTTTTGCTCTTTGAAGGCATGCCATCCAAAACCTTTTGGTTTGATGATGCTAAGGGAGATGCTACAGGAGATGACACTGTTGCTTGAGAATTGAACAAGTCCTTTTATGCTTGAGTGGTTTCAAAGTTTACCCATTCCTTTAATATAAAGAAGAATGTCTTTGTGGATGCTATTGGGCCAAGAGTGCTTTCAGATGCAGCTTCATCTAAACCACCTGGGTTGCCATCCTTTGTAGCAGTTATACCTGTTGCTATTGGAGACAATGTAATCATAATCTTTGTTATGATATATACCTTCCTGTACTGGTTCTTCAAGGTGGGCTTGGCTATGTTTATGAAAGAATTCTTCCAGACGTGACTAGGGTAGCCATAAAGGAGCTCGAAAGTGTTGTCCAAGGGAAGAAGTTGAAGTAGCCATTATTGGAAAATCCACAGTTAAGGGTGCCTTAGACCTGCATAATTATGGCTTCAACTTGCAAGACCTTATTATGCATGTAGCAGTACAGTGACTTTCTCAAGATTCTACCTATGACATAAGTGGACCCTTATCTCAGTTGCCTACATATTTGCAAATTCAAGAGGGTTTTTAGTTGTCTACAGATTTGCATACCCTTATCTAAGTTGTCTACAAATTTGCAAATTTAATTATCTAACTGACTGGAAGCACCATTGTCTTCTACAAGTTGGCTAGTGTTCTTTTCATCATATTGAACAAATGTAATCTTTCTCTATTTGGACCCTATAAGGTCTGTTGAGAGTAGGGAGGTTGTACAATTCTTTGCTATGAAGCTTGAGTAGTGGTCACAAGTTAACAACCAGAATGGGACACTTACGATGCTATGAGCCATTCTACTAATTCTTGTATGGAAGTTATCACTAATCCTAATATGGGAGTGGTTAGATAAAATTAAAATCTAAGTTTCTATATAGGTAGATTACAAGTAGATTTCTGATGCCTTCTATATAGTTTCCTAGAATGCAAAATCGATAGCCATGAGCAAAGCTTCAGCACAGATGGCAATGCAACTTCATCAACATGAGTGGATTATGATGCAAGAGATGCTTCAGCAAGGGTATTGCTCACATGGTTTTGATCCCTATCATGTATCATAAGGCAATATTGACTCTGAAGTGTCTTATAGGAAGCAAGTGGCATCCATTAGCAATATTATGAGCATCATAAGAGCATTGGAATTCAGCAAATCAGTTGCTCACATGCTTGACATGATTGATGTGTTGGCATATGCACTTATGCATTTTGATTCAACCATGATGACAGCTGAAGTGATAGATGCCGTCTGCATAGAATGAGCACTTGCAAACATTTGACATCTCCTGTGGATCAGTTGTTGGTACAGCCATGCATCTTGGAAGATTTCATCAATCTTTATGGTAATGATGTTTTGCAAGGGGGTTTAGCACATGTATGTGACAAGTATATGCTAGTTGTATCGATTGTCATGGCTAATGCAATAATTCAGCAAGACTTATTGCAATCATTGCTAAATATGTATAGCAATGAGTATATCCAATCACTCTCTCATGGACACAAATACCTATATGGACAGCAATATGACCATGAGCAGCATTCATGTACTTCTCAGGCATATGCTTCTCATGAGTACCATGGACAGCACTATGATTATTCTATTGCTGATCTATATAGTGATGATACGGGCAACATTGGGCCTAAAACCTGTAAAGCTCAACAATCAACCAGTGATCAAATCAGAGAGTTGCATGATCAAGGGTTATGTTATAGATGTGTTGAACCAATGTATTCTAATCATCAAGATATGTGCAGAGCAAAGAATGCAAGGATATTTGTGGCACTTGAATATTCAGATGAAGAGGATACAGATAGTCATGCTAAAGACAATTTTGATGATGATCCAGAGGAAAATAAAGAGTTTACCATTGCAGCCTATAAAGATTCAGTTCCTGAATATTATGACCATGGGATTCTCTTTGATTTAGTTATTGAAGACTATGACCATGCAGCCTATAAAGATTCAGTTTGTTGAAGCCTATGACCATAGGCTTCTCTTTGATTTAGTTGCTAAATACCATGACCATGGGCTTCTATTTGATTCGATTGCTTATGCTTTTGTGGATTCATTCACACATGCATATTATTTCATGAGTGATGATATCTCTGATTTGGTGATCATGATGCATGGATGGGATATTACCTTTCCTTTTGATCCGAGAGGTTAAGGGCTGGACTTAACTTTCTACGTGGACCAACATGACTCTGGGAATGATGTCCTTATCTTCAAGAATTTTGAGACAATTATCATGCTAACTAGTGGGCTTTGCTTCACTGCAAAAGAGATCTCTGTTTTGGACCATATTTAATGTTGAATTAATGACAGAGATGTGTAAGTCATATGGGCCGAAAGCGCTTAATGAGAGCTTCGTCTTGAGCTATAGTATGTCTGATTTGGATCAACCAATACAAAGTTATTACAGATTTAGTACAGCAAGGTCAAAAGTGGATAGTTCGGAGTTTCCATTTGGGAGGAGCTCTTAATGGTGACATTTTAGCCCAAGATTTCATTTTTATATTTCCCAATGGTTGTCAATGCTTTGTACTTGATTCTTAACCCTCTAGTTGTACTTTGTAAATCCTTGGAGATTAGGCCAATTTATTTTAGTCCATGCAGAGAACCCTGCCCCTTTTCACCACTTGGCAATTTGTAATAAGTCCTATTTTGTTTTTGAGGACAAAAAAAAACATCCGAGTGGGGATAGAATGTAAAGAATTGAATTAGGGGCATATAAAAGGGCAAAGGACAGGAGTTGGATAGAATGCATGCCTTACTTCAGCAATGTAAAGTCAACTTGAAGAAAGCTCAAGATCAAATGGAGCTTTATGCTAATGACAAAAGAAGGGATGTTGAGTTCCAAGAAGAAGATTTGGTGCTTTTGAAGGTGCCCAAGTCCGGATATGCCACCCTTAAGGATGGGTCCGGCAACAAGTTAGCCACAAGTTCTATGGGCCATACCGGATTTTCAAAAGAGTGGGAGACTTGGCATATCGGTTAGCATTGCCCCATCCACGAAGATTCATAATGTCTTCCATGTGAGTCAATTGAAGCCCTTCATTGGATCATCAGTGGATTATGTTGAGGAGCTACCACCAATAGATGAAGAAGGCATCATTCAATACATACCCGAGCAAGTCATAGGACAAAGGGAAAAGAAGCTTCGCTCTCATCATGGAATACTATTATCCACTTATGTATGTGTCCAATTAGTCTCTTGACTAAGGGTTTTGTGAAAGTTTTGTAAGCTGAGGTGAGGCAAGTAATGAGCCACCACTTTTCTAGAAGTTCCTCGTCTTCCTTTTTACAGATTAACTTTACTACTCCATTAATCATTGTAGACAGGGCCCCAAAGTGAACACTTTCTTTCTAGATTGGCATTAATGGCTCAAGGAGATGATCTTTTAAATTTTTGATAGAATTAACTTGGGAGTCTATCCAATTGAGAGGATTTTCCTTTGACAAAGGAGGATGTGGTATCTGAGAGCTATGTAAGGGATAGGTCTACATCTAGTAGAAGAGTTATTTTAGGTGCTACACTTTTCTTATGGCATCTCGAAACCTTGGCTTTAGGGGTAGTTTGTAAGTTAGAGGTTGGCATGGGTCTGTTAAAAATATTGAAGAAATTGTCATAGGCCAGAGCTAAGCTTTCCTCTTGATTTTGAACCAAGGATCAATCCTTTTTCTAACAAGGGGAATTTTGTCTCTAACTTGTTGGAAATTTTCATTGGTGTGTGTATCACTTTTATCTAAACACCGCTCTAAAAAGTAGAGGAGTAGGATCTCTGCTTCAATCAATTCTTCTTTCTTGATGGAGGCCTGAGTAATTAGCAGCCATGGCTAGAGGTGGTCAATCCTCTTTTCTACACTACTGACCTCCTTATAAATCCTATCTCTTCCTCGTAAGGGTAATCTTAGCTTGACCAATGGGACTCTTTAATGACCATTGGGCAAGCTTTAGAAGGGCTATTTCTCCTTGGGAAGAGGGATCCCCATATTTGTTTTATACAGTTGCCTTGTGTAGTTGAATTGAAATAGAGAGGAACCTACATGGAACCATCCTATTATATGTTGAGTGCAATTTATTACTTTTTAAAATTTTATTAAAAAGGAGCTACTTGTCTTCCTTGATAGGACCCCAAAGTGAACACTTTGTTTCTAGATTGCCATTAATGGGTCAAGGAGATCAAGCTTTAGAAGGGCTATTTCTCCTTGGGAAGCGGGATCCTCATATTTGTTTTATACCTTTGCCTTGTGTAGTTGAATTGAAATAGAGAGGAACCTACATGGAACCATCCTATCATATGTTGAGTGCAATTTATTACTTTTAAAAAATTATTTAAAAAGAATTTTAATATGACAAATATTTTTATATTGACATTTTATTAGGTTAGATTTAATGATCAACTTTAAGTATAATTTGGTCATTTCAATGTTAAGATATTTTACCATTAATTATCAAAGAATTTTATGTGATTAAGAATTTAATGTTAAAGTTAAATGTTTTAATATTGAAGCTAACTATCAAAATTTTAATTCTTAACCTTAGATTTTTCAAACTCTTATAAGGGTATGATGGTGAAATTAGTGTTGCAAACTATGTTTATGACTACTTGTTATAGCAAGTTTAACACCCTTATGAGGAGATGATGGTAAAATTAGACTTGTAAAATATGTCTATGGCTACCTATCATTCAAATAACTATCAATTTGAGCATTTAGTCATGGTGACAATGGATAAGGTGCTTATGTCTTAAGAGTTAGATGCTAATAAGAGAAGTCGAAGGGACTACTTTGGTTGGCACTAGAATATTGAAGATTTTTATATAAGTGTTGAGAATCCTAGATTCATCAAAAGAGACCTAGAGACAACCAAGGCACTTGAACATTAACACATTTAAATTTAAAGCTGGTTCTAAATGTATTATACTCAATAATAAACTTTAATGTTAAACATTCTAATTTAACAAATTAATGTTTAGAACACAACAATTTAAGTATTAAAGTTCTTGATGAATTCTTTGCCCAATCCCATGTCTAAGAGGGATTCAAGTAGAAAGTTCATCATATGCTTTATCGAAGTCTATTTTCAAGAAAGCATAGTCTTGGTTGTTTCTCTAGCCATAATCCATCCTTCCAATAGACTAATTATGACATCTAGGATATATCTCCCTTTCATAAACTCGATCAGTTTGCTTATCATCCACTTATGTAAGTGTCTAATTAGTCCCTTGACTGAGGGTTTTGTGAAAATTTTGTAAGCTAAGGTGAGGCAAGTAACGAACCACTAGTTTTCTAGAAGTTCCTTGTCTTCCTTTTTAGGGATTAACTTTACCACTCCTTCATTAATCATTGTAGACAAGGCCGCAAAGTGAACACTTTCTTTCTAGATTGTGGCATTAATGGCTCAAGGAGATGATCTTTTAAAATTTTGATAGAATTAGCTTGCGGGTCTATCCAATTGAGAGGATTTTCCTTTGACAAAGGAGGATGTGGTATCTAAGAGCTATGTAAGGGATAGGTCTACATCTAGTAGAAGAGTTATTTTAGGTGGTACACTTTTCTTATGGCATCCCGAAACCTTGGCTTTAGGGGTAGTTTGTAAGTTAGAGGTTGGCATGGGTCTGTTAAAAATATTGAAGAAATTGTCATAGGCCAGAGCTAAGCTTTCCTCTTGATTTTGAGCCAAGTATCCATCCCTTTTTCTAACAAGGGGAATTTTGTCTCTAACTTGTTGGAAATTTTCATTGGTGTGTGTATCACTTTTATCTGAACACCGCTCTCAAAAGTAGAGTAGTAGGATCTCTGCTTCAATCAATTCTTCTTTCTTGACAGAGGCCTTAGTAGTTAATAGCTATGGCTAGAGGTCAAATTTTGGTTGGTCAATCCTCTTTTTTACATTACCGGCCTCCTTATAAATCCTATATCTTCCTCGTAAGGGTAATCTTAGCTTGACACTTGGGACTCTTTACTGACCATTGTGCAAGCTTTAGAAGGGTCATTTCTCCTTGGGAAGCAGGATCCCCATATTTGTTTTATATCGTTGCCTTGTGTAGTTCAATTGAAATAGAGAGGGACCTACATTGAACCATCCTATCGTATGTTGAGTGCAATTTATTACTTTTTTAAAAACTGTTAAAAAATGAAATTTAATATGATAAATATTGTAGTATTGACATTTTATTAGGTTAGATTTAACCATCAACTTTAAGTATAGTTTTTTCATTTAGTATCAATACATTTTAAAGTTAGGGTTTATAGATTACGATCCTACTTATTCAAATAATTTATACCAAATGCAATAACTAAGCCTAATTCTAACATCAATAATTAATCTTAATATTAAAACATTTTAATTTTAACATTAAAATCTTTAATCGCATCAAACTCTTTGATAATAAATGGTAAAATATATTGATACTAAACGAAAAAACTATACTTAAAGTTGATGATTAAATCTAACCTAATAAAATGTCAATATTTAAAATATTTATCATATTAAAACTCCTTTTTAATAAGTTTTCAAAAAGTAATAAATTGCACTCAACATATTGTAAAGAACTGAATTAGGGGCATATAAAAGGGCAAATGACACATGTACATGTAACCAGTTTTTACGCAATAATACATCTTTGTCTTTCCTCTCTCTCTAGCTTCTCCTATCCTTTCATGGCTTGCAACCATCTCTATTTCTCTCTCCTCTTTCTCTCTCCTATTCTAGTATTTCTCTCTCCTTGTCACTCTCTTTCTCTCTCTTCTACACTCCTCTCCCTTCTACGGTCTTCTCTCTCCTCTTTCTCTCTCCCCAGTCCTCTCCTTGATAAGTGGTATCAGAGCTCTAGTTTTGATCCATTTAGTTACCTTACATGCTCAATTATTATCATCCTTTTCAATTTAAAAATCCAAGAAGCTTCAAGTACACAAGGACATGCACTAAAATGGAGGCAGCATTGAAGTGACCAATGGATATTCCCAAGAAGAAGTCATGCAGCATTAAAGACTTTTTAGAAGCTAGAGGTAAAAAAGGAGGAAGGTTCCCCTTCCTTCTTCACTGTCCTTAGCCTTTTTCTTGAGACCAAAAGACTTCTTCTTCCTGCCAATATCCATGCCATAATGCTAATTGTACCATTGGTGGAAAGGAGAAGCATCGACCTGTACAATTGCAAACTTTACAAGATTCTAGGTTTTGGGAGAATCTTCGACATCGGTACACCTGAGCAGGGAATGGAGCTTCTATCTTAGGTGTTGAAGAGAGAGAAGTTGAAATGGAGCGAACATCAACATTTGTCCTGCTGCTCTGAAGGTCTTCAAAAATAGGCTTCTTACATAACTGCACAATTGTGGAGGAAATATTCGCAGGATCTCTTCACAGATAGGAAGTGTTTGATAAATCTTTGAATTTGAAAATGGAGTATGGAGAGAAAGAAGCTAAGGTTCAATCTGTGGTTTCCTGTCTTCTTCAACATTTTGCCAAGTCTCAAATGTGATTTTTTGAAACTCGAACCTTCAAACGCTGTAGTCTACCAACACGCAGCTCCCTATCATTTGACGCAGTTGGATTATCTGCACTCTATTAATTGCTTCTTCACTCTCTCTTGGCCTCTTATGAGGATTGCACTTGAATAGATTTTCCATTTCGATCATTACTGATCTCTCTCCCAATGTGACCTGTTGTTGCGCTTCCCTTATTGCCATTATTGGATTCACAACTTTGACTAAGTTCGAGGTGAATGAATTGTTGGAAGGGAATTGACCTTTGGTGGCTATGGAGAGGCCAAGGTTATCACTCTTGATAAGAAGGTCGTTAAAGAAGGGACCCGATGAAGGGTGATATGCTTGAACAGCCATAGCAAATCATCTAGCATAAACGGGTTCATCACACGTTCCTTTATACTCCCAATTATCATCATCATCACCTACATCAGTAGCATCAGTAGTAGGCTTCTTAGCCTCTTTCCTCTAATCACCCATAGCTTGGGGAAAGTACTGCATTTTGGATCTCCTGCACTATGCTTTGCAATCTCTTGCAGCACTTCATGGCAGTGTCTGTTTCTACATTCAGCTATGACTCCAACCTGCATGACAGCTTTCTGAAAACACATGTACTACTGAGGCACCATGTATCCTATCATTTCAGTGCATGAATTTGTTGGAATTGTTATTACTGAGCAAGAATGAAAGAAGCATTATCTAAAGCTTGTACCTAGTTTTCAGAAGCACAACTACAGAGATAGTTGCAGGTGTTGGACACACATGGAAAGAAGCAAATTATGGGGCTGTAGATCAACGAGGTACCACCAAGATGGTTGTAGAGATGTTGATTCCTTGCTAATGCATTGCCTTCCAAGTATGCTGGAGATGTTTCCCAATGACCTGATTTGGATGGGATGATTGGGGAGACAATGGGCACTTAAAGAGGGGATAAATACCGGGCTGACTAGAGACATGTGGCACTTTGCTAGCATTTGATTGCTAAGGTGCAGCTCTCCTATGAGAACCTCAAGAGCTCCATCCCTCAAGAGCTCTCATCACTATCCTAGTGCACCTAGCGCTTACTCCTTTCACCAGCATCCATTAAACAAAGTAGATTCAGAGTGTTGCAACGACTTCAGCATTGTCATTGAGAATCTATACAAATGGATGTTCAAGTAGCATCGTTGCAAAAGGTCAATCTGCTAGATTTCTTTTTTGCAGATAGAGAGGCAAGCTCCCACCCTGCAGCTCCATTACTATTTGCAATAGCTTGACTACCATCCCCTGTCGGTGTCCCTTGATCAGCAGAAGAGGATAATGTCTCCCATTTTGAATTGACCTTAGTCTCAGTGCCAGTTAAAAAGGGCCAGGGCGAGTTTGTTTTCATTCTCTTCAGATGTCATTGTAGGTTCATCCAGATTCAGCAGATCACCACTCTCCTTGGTGCTAACACTCTTCTTTGGAATGCTTGCAACTTTGGGCAAAGGTGTAGGAGTTGCTTCCATGGGAGGAGGCGGTGCTGGCAAAGCCTTCATCCCATTGACCTCATAGTGTGCCTCATCATCCAATGCTTCATGAGGTCTGGGCTCTGGACTCTTAGGTCTTCTGCCACCTCGTGAGGCTTCCGAACAATTCCTCAGAAAATCTTCCATTGTTCCCAATAACTCTTCAAATATTCTGTCAACAACCAGGTATTCAATTGATCTACAGACACCCAAGGTCTTGTAAAAGTTGTAAAAGGCAATAACCTCCTCTATTTGCTTGGCTACCCTATTGTAGATGTCAAAAACCTTACCACAATCCTGCTAGTCCATGTCAAAGATTGCATCAAGCAAGATGGACAAACCATCACAGATGTTTGTGTATAGCATTAAGCTCTCTCTCACCACATGGTAATGTGCAATGTGAACAAGGTGGTTCACCTTTGCTAGTCCAATTGTTCTGCAAGCCAAGAGGTGCTCTAGCAAGTGCTAAAACATGGAGAAATTCTCCATCAATTCTTCAGTCACGTGTCTTTGATTGCCTTGACCTTAGTTTTGCTACAAGAATGCCTTCAACAATTTTGGATGCACATTCCCGAAGAGGATCGGCAATAGCCTGTTTGTACTCGACACTTGGCACCCAGGTGCATTGAGGCTTGCAATGGCCAGGTTGCTCCATCTGGATGTGCAAGCTGCATCTACAATCTGCATCTAAGTGTTGCTTGAGCAGTAAGGAAGGATGGAGATGAAAGACAGGAAGGCCCTCATTTGGCTCTAGCAAGTGCTGAAACATGGAGAAATTCTCCATCAATTCTTCAGTCGCATGTCTTTGATTGCCTTGACCTTAGTTCTTCTACAAGAATCCCCTTTTCTAAATGGTGTCTCAAGATGAATGCCTTCAGCATATTCCTTTGCAAGGCTAAGGTATGATGGGACATGTCCTTCAATGGTTTGCAAGCAATAGGGATGGAGCTCTACCTATTGTCTTCTTTTATCAGGACAAACAGAATGTTGAACCAGAGCAATATAATGGAGGTCTAAATGTGCCACTAGACCAACATTTGGGGACATCCATTCTTCATACTCCTTATCCAGGGACTTCACAGTTTTAGATGGATGGTTTTGCATCTATTCGTGGACCTAGCCATGGTGTGGCTGCCAAAGAGCATATCTATCCAAGTCCATTTGTTGGTCACAATTCCCGTCATTATGGAGAAGAATTGAGTGGGAGGAACCAGATGACTGATAGTTCCCAATATATGAATCCACTGCGTAAGAGTCAGCAAAGTCTGGGTAATGTTCAGCAGAAGATGGCAAACTCTTCCCAACCTAACCCAAAAAGTTTCAATGTGCTTCTAGGAATGAGGGCAATGCAGGAAAGTGGCTGGAAGGAGAGTGACAGGGCCACAAAAATGGGTCATGCATAGCCACCTTCTTCGGAGACACGTAGACATTCTCAGGGATCTTGGAAAAGCCATACACCATTGAGTTGATCTCCATCAAGAATGGATAATGTTGGTCATTCATCACATAAGGATGGTCATGGTAGCATTTGTAATTATGATTTTCATCAAGGAAATGTTGACTCTGTAGTGTCTTATAGGAGGCAAGTAACATCCAGTAGCAATATTATGAGCATCATAAGAGTATTGGAATCCAGCAAGTCAGTTGCTCATATGCTTGACATGATTGATGTGTTGGCATATGCACTTATGGAGTTTGATGCAACCATGATGGCAGCTGAAGTGATACATGCTATTCGAATAGAACAAGCACTTGTCAAACATTTGACATCTCATGTGGATGAGTTGGTACAACCATGCATCTTAGAAGCTCTCGTTAATCTTTATGGTAATGTTGTTTTGCAAGAGGGTTTAGCACATGTATGTGACAAGTATATGGTGGTTGTATCGATTGTCATGGATGATGCAGTAGTTCAGCAAGATTTATTGCAATCATTGCTAAATATATACAGCAATCAGTATAGCCAATCACTCTCTCATGGACACCAACACCTATATGGACAGCAATATGGTCATGAGCAACATTCATGTACTTCTCAACCATATGCTTCTCATGAGTACCATGGACAGCAGTATGATTATGTTGATCTATATAGTGATGATGTGGATAATATTGGGTCTACAACCCGTAAAGCTTGGCAATTAACCAATGATCAAATCAGAGAGTTGCATGCTCAAGGGTTATGCTATAGATGTGCTGAACTAATGCATTCTAATCATCAAGACATCTACAAAGCAAAGAATGCAAGGATATTTGTGGTACTTGAATATTCAGATGAAGAGGATAAATACAATCATGTTGAAGACCATTTTGATGATGATCTAGAGGAAAATAAAGGGTTTAAAGTTGCAACCTACAAAGATCCAGTTGTTGCTGAAGGCCATGACCATGGGTTTCTCTTTGATTCAGTTTTTGCTGAAGACTATGACCATGGGCTTCTAATTGATTCAGTTGCTTATGCTTTTGTGGATTCATTCGTACGTGTCTATTATTTCATGAGTGATGATATCTTTGATATGGTGATCATGATGCATGGATGGGATATTATCTTTCCTTTTGACCCGGGAGGTTAAGGGTTGGACTTAACTCTCTGTGTGGACCAACATTACTCTAGGAATAATGTCCTTATCTTCAAGAATTTTGAGACAACTATCATGCTAACTAGTGGACTTTGCTTCACTGCAGAAGAGATCTCTATTTTGGACCAGATTTAATGCTGAATTAGTGATAGAGATGTGTAAGTCATATGGGCTGAAAGCACTTAATGAGAGCTTTGTCTGGAGCTATAGCATGTGTGATTAGGATCAGCCAATCCAAAGTGATTACATATTTAGTACAACAAGGTCTATAGTGGACAGCATAGAGTCTCCATCTAGGAGGAGCTCTTAATGGCAACATTTTGGTCCAAGATTTCATTTTCATATTTTCAAATGGTTGTAAATACTTTGTACATGATTCTCAGCCCTCTAGTTGTACTTATTTTGTGAATCCTTGAAGATTAGGCCATTTTATTTTCGTCCATGTAGAGTACCCTGCCCCCTTCCACCACTTGGCAATTTGTAATAAGTTCTATTTTTTTTTTGAGGATAAAAACATCTGAGTGGGGATGGAATGTAAAGAATTGAATTAGGGGCATATAAAAGGGCAAAGGACACATGTACATGTAACCAATTTTTAAACAATAATACATCTTTGTCCTTCCTCTCTCTCTAGCTTCTCATGTCCTTTCATGGCTTTCAGCCATCTCTATTTCTCTCTCCTTGTCACTCTCTTTCTCTCTCTTCTGCACTCCTCTCCCTTCTACAATCTTCTCTCTCCTCTTTCTCTCTCCCCAATCCCCTCCTTGACACATACGATAGGATGGTTCCATGTAGATCCCTCTCTATTTCAATTCAACTACACAAGGCAACTGTATAAAACAAATATGCGGATCCTGCTTCCCAAGGAGAAAAACCCCTTCTAAAGCTTGCCCAATGGTCATTAAAGAGTCCCATTGGTCAGGCTAAGATTACCCTTATGAGGAAGAGATAGGGTTTATAAGGAGGCCGGTAGTGTAGAAAAGAGGATTGACCAACCAAAATTTGACCTCTAGCCATGGCTGCTAACTATTAAGGCCTTCGTCAAGAAAGAAGAATTCATTGAAGCAAAGATCCTACTCCTCTACTTTTGAGAGCGGTGTTCAGATAAAAGTGATACGCACACCACTGAAAATTTACAACAAGTTAGAGACAAAATTCCCCTTGTTAGAAAAAGGGATGGATCCTTGGCTCAAAATCAAGAGGAAAGCTTAGCTCTGACCTATGACAATTTCTCCAATATTTTTAATAAACCTAGGGAAACCTCTAACTTACAAACTACTCCTGAAGCCAAGGTCTCAAGATGTCATAAGAAAAGTGTACCACCTAAAATAACTCTTCTACTAGATGCAAATCTATCCCTTACATACCTCTCAGATACCACAGCCTCCTTTGTCAAAGGAAAATCCTCTCAATTGGATAAACTCCCAAGTTCATTCTATCAAAATTTTAAGAGATCATCTCCTTGACCCATTAATGCCAATCTAGAAAGAAAGTGTTCACTTTGCGGCCATGTCTACAATGATTAATGAAGGAGTGGTAAAGTTAATCCATAAAAAGGAAGGCAATAAACTTCTAGAAAACTGGTGGCCCATTACTTGCCTCACCTCAACTTACAAAATTTTCACAAAACCCTTAGTCAAGAGACTAATTGGACACATATATAAGTGGATAATAAGCAAACTGATCGAGTTTATCGGAAAGGGAGATATATCCGAGATGCCATAATTAGTCTATTGGAAGGATGGATTATGGCCAAAAAAACAACCAAGACTATGCTTTCTTGAAAATAGACTTTGATAAAGCATATGACAAACTTTCTACTTCAATCCCTCCTAGACATGGGGTGGGGCAAACAATTCATCAAGCACTTTCATACTTAAATTGTTTTGTACTAAACATTATTTTTTAACAATAAAGTGTATTATTTAGTGTCATACATTTAGAATCACCTTTAAATTTAAATATGTTAATGCTAACATTTAAATTTATCATGAACTTTGATTTTTTATATTATTACCAATATTGAATATTAATACTAGCATAAGATATTACTTCATTATAAATTATTATATCCAATTAGTGTTTATAGATTACGATCCTACTTATTCAAATAATTTATACCAAATCTAATAATTAAGCCTAATTCTAACATAAATAATTAGTCTTAATATTAAAACATTTTAACTTTAACATTAAATTCTTTAATCACATCAAACTCTTTGATAATAAATGGTAAAATGTATTGATACTAAATGAAAAAACTATACTTAAAGTTGATGATTAAATCTAACCTAATAAAATGTCAATACTAAAATATTTATCATATTAAAAATCCTTTTTTAATAATTTTTTAAAAATTAATAAATTGCACTCAACATATGATAGGATTGGTTCTATGTAGGTCCCTCTCTATTTCAATTGAACTACACAAGGCAAGGTATAAAACAAATATGGGGATCTTGCTTCCCAAGGAGAAATGGCCCTTCTAAAGCTTGTGCGATGGTCATTAAAGAGTCCCATTGGTCAAGCTAAGATTACCCTTACGAGGAAGATATAGGAGCTATAAGGAGGTCGGTACTGTAGAAAAGAGGATTGAGCAACCAAAATTTGACCTCTAGCCATGGCTGCTAACTACTAAGGCCTCCATCAAGAAAGAAGAATTGATTGAAGCAGAGATCCTAATCCTCTACTTTTGAGAGTGGTGTTCAGATAAAAGTGATACACGCACTAATGAAAATTTCCAACAAGTTAGAGACAAAATTCCCCTTGTTAGAAAAAGGGATGGATCCTTAGCTCAAAATCAAGAGGAAAGCTTAGCTCTGGCCTATGAAAATTTCTTCAATGTTTTTAACAGACTTAGGCCAACCTCTAACTTACAAACTACTCCTAAAGCCAAGGTCTTGGGATGTCCTAAGAAAAGTGTACCACCTAAAATAACTCTTCTACTAGATGTAGACCTATCCCTTACATAGCTCTCAGATACCACATCCTCCTTTGTCAAAGGAAAATCCTCTCAATTGGATAGACTCCCAAGTTAATTCTATCAAAATTTTAAAAGATCATCTCCTTGACCCATTGATGCCAATCTCGAAAGAAAGTGTTCACTTTGGGGCCATGTCTACAATGATTAATAAAGGAGTGGTAAAGTTAATCCATAAAAAGGAAGACAAGGAACTTCTAGAAAACCGATGGCCCATTACTTGCCTCACCTCAGCTTACAAAATTTTCACAAAACCCTTAGTCAAGAGACTAATTGGACACATACATAAGTGGATAATAAGCAAACTGATCGAGTTTATGAAGGGGAGATAAATCCTAAATGCCATAATTAGTCTATTGGAAGCATTGATTATGGCAAGAAAAACAACCAAGACTATGCTTTCTTAAAAATATGTTGAGAATCAGAGTTTGTAGCATTGGAATGTGTGCACAAGAGGGAGAAGAGATAAAAGTGATATACACACCAATGAAATTTTCCAAGTTAGAGAAAAAATTCCCCTTGTTAGAAAAAGGGATGGATCCTTGCCTCAAAATCAAGAGGAAAGCTTAGCTCTGGCCTATGACAATTTCTTTAATATTTTTAACAGACTTAGGCCAACCTCTAACTTACAAACTACTCCTAAATCCAAGGTCTCGAGATGTCATAAGAAAAGTGTACCACCTAAAATAACTCTTCTACTAGCTGTAGACCTATCCCTTATATAGCTCTCAGATACCATAGCCTCCTTTGTCAAAGGAAAATCCTCTCAATTGGATAGACTCCCAAGTTAATTCTATCAAAAATTTTGTCAAGGAGAGGACCGGGGAGAGAAAAGAGGAGAGAGAAGACTACAGAAGAGAGAAGAAGTGCAGAAGTGAGAGAAAGAGAGTGATGAGGAGAGAGAAATACTAGAAATGGAGAGAGAAATACTAGAAAGAAGAAGAAAGATGGTTGGAAGCCATGAAAGGACAGGAGAAGTTAGAGAGAGAGGAAGGACAAAGATGTATTATTGTGTAAAAACTGGTTACCTCTACATGTGTCCTTTACCCTTTTATATGCCCCTAATTCAGTTCTTTACATTCCATCCCCACTCGGATGTTTTTGTCCTCAAAAACAAAATAGGACTTATTACAAATTGCCAAGTAGTGGAAAGGGGCAGGATACTCTGCATGGACTAAGATAAAATGGCCTGATCTTCAAGGATTCACAAAATAAGTACAACTAGAGGGTTGAGGATCAAGTACAAAGCACTAACAACCATTGGGGAATATGAAAAAGAAATCTTGGACCAAAATGTTGCCATTAAGAGCTCCTCCCAGATGGAGACTCTGTGATGTCCACTGCAGACCTTGTTGTACTAGATCTGTAATAACTTTGGATTGGATGATCCAAATCAAACATACTATAGCTCCAGATGAAGATCTCATTAAGTGCTTTCAGCCCATATGACTCACACTTCTCTGTCATTAATTCAGCATTAAATCTGGTTCAAAACAAAGATATGTTCTACAATGAAGCAAAGCTCACTATTTAGCATGATAGTTGTGACAAAGTTCTTGAAGAGGAGGACATCATTCCCAAAGTAATGCTGGTCCACACAGAGAGTTAAGTCCAGCTCTTAACCTCCGAGGTCAAAAGGAAAGGTAATATCCCATCCATGCATCATGATCACCAAATTAGAGATATCATCACTCATGAAATAATATGCATGTACAAATGAATCCACAAAAGCATAAGCAACCGAATCAAATAGAAGCCCATGGTCATAGTCTTCAGCAACAACTGAGTCAAGAACAAGCCCACGGTCATGGTCTTCATCAGCACAACTGAATCTTTGTCGGCTGCAATTGTAAACCCTAAATATTCCTTTAGAGCATCATCAAAATTATCTTTAGCATGACTATCGGTATCCTCTTCATATGAATATTCAAGTACCACAAATATCCTTGCATTCTTTGCTACGCAGATGTCTTGATTATTAGAATGCATCGGTTTAGCACATCTATAGTGTAACCCTTGAGCATGCAACTCTCTGATCTGATCACTGGTTAATTGCCAAGCTTTATGGGTTTTAGACCCAATGTTGCCTATATCATCACTATATAGATCAGCAATAGAATAACCATTCTGTTGTCCATAGTACTCATGAGAAGCATATGGCTGAGAAGTATATGAATGCTGCTCATGGTCATATTGCTGCCCATATAGGTATCAGTGTCCATGAGAGAGTAATTGGCTATACTCATTCCTATACATATTTAACAATGATTCCAATAAATCTTGTTGAACTACTGCATCATCCATGGCAATCGATGCAACCAGCATATACTTATCATATACATGCACTAAACCCTCCTGCAAAACAACATTACCATAAAGATTGATGAGAGCTTCCAAGATGCATGGCTGTACCAACTCATCCACATGAGATGTCAAATGTTCATTCTATCCGAACAGCATCTATCACTTCAACTACCATCATGGTTGCATCAAACTCCATAAGTGCATATGCCAACACATCAATCATGTCAAGCATATGAGCAACTGACTTGCTGAATTCCAATGCTCTTATGATGCTCATAATATTGCTATTGGATGTCACTTGCCTCCTATAAGACACTACAAAGTCAACCTTTTCTTGCTGAAAATCATAATTACAAATGCTACCATGACCATCCTTATCTGATGAATGACCCACTGGAGCCCAAGAGGAACACCAAGGAAAAGGGGATTCTACTGCAAGAAAATCTATCTTGTAACATCAACAAGCTTTTATTTCATTCTTTTGATGACCAAAACAAAGAAAACAGCATTTCTTCACGCAGCATCATAGTAAATATCTCCCACACGGATTTGATAGAATCAATCATAATCTTCAACATCTTCATAGAATCCTTCAATAGAACAATGAACATAAAAGAATACACCATTTTTGAATGGAAATCAATCACATAGCATTCATCTTCAATGTCTTCATAGTTCTCTCTCTCAATATCTCATATACTGTTAGACTGTTTTGATAGAATTGACTATCTCTTGCTCTCTCTATCAATAGTACATCATTTCCTCACTACAATACTCTAATAATGACTCTCAATAATCCTTCTCAGGTCGTGGATACGCCTCCCAAGAGGTATGTCTGATGTGAAGAGGCACCAGAGCCACTACAATGTCTCTTCTCACCACTGTCACTGTCACTTCAGTCTTCTCTTCAGTCTTCAGCAAGCTGCTTCTTCCATTTGTTTTAGCTCTTTTGAACTTAGATTCATCCTTTCCAAAAGTTAGAAAACTTTCCCAAAGTCACACATACATTCTATAAAACACTTACTGAAGATCTACAGAACAGTACAGAACAGGAACAGAGCAGATACATTACAAATACAGAGCAGAGGTAGAGGCTCTACAGAAGGTTTACAGAGGGTTACAGAAGGTCATCAGAGAACAGTAGATCCTCATAACTCATACTAAAACCATTCCAAACTATCAAAAACTATTCAATAAACTTTCAAAATATTTCAACCTTCATCCATCATCAATCCATGCTTCATACAGAATAAAACCAGAACAAAATAGAAGCTATACAGAAGGTATATAGAACCAATCAGAACCTCAACAGAACCTATCAGAACAACATAGAGCCTCATATTTCTACTAAGAATCATCATGAGCTTCCAAAACACAATCAATATCATCCAAAATATTCTCAAATACTTCCATTAACAACCATACATCACTCTAAATCCATCAAAAATCAATCATTCAGACCTCAAAAACAATAAAAATCAACCAAAAATTCAGTCTTTTTTCACTCTCAACATATCCCCACACTTAGAAAGGAAGCGTCCTCATGACCTAAGGAAAATAAGAATATAAGTCCACTAAAGAGCTCGATTTAATCTTCTTTAATATCTTCAATAATCTCGCCAAACCACGACCCCAACTTATCACTTGTATCTGATAGAAAATACTACTAAAGAAAAACTTCGTTATTCATTAACACATCTGATAAACAATTAAAAAGTCATAACAAATTTGTAAAGGATATAAGAGGTTCTTCTTCATCAACTCGAACTATCCAACCAGCATCACCGTCACTGCAATTCTCCAAAAATGTATCTCTTGAAAGCAAATTGAATAGGCAACCACCACGATCTCATCACATAAAATTAACCCACATCATAAATACTAAACACAAAACAACCATCTGAATGACACCTCCAAAAAGAGATATATATCATTAAGAATCATCCGAAATACATTACAAAGACATCAATGAAGGTGATCCCTTTTGAAGGCTTGGTGGTTTCGAAAACGATCCATGGAGAAGGACTCATCCACAAATGTCTTTGGAGGATTTTGAAAGAACTGAAGGCAGCACATCCTTTCTAGCAAAACAAGGTATCTCCTAGGTAGACATAGGGCATGAAAATATAGGACATCCAACTGTTGGGAATCAATGTTCACATTGATATTCATACAAAGCTTTGGAATGGCTTTTTGATCATTATGGGAATGCCTATGCATATATGCTAGATACCAAGCAAAATGAGCTGTCAATCTCACTGAAGGATCTAGAGATTGTGAATATTGGTGAGAAAAATGGAGGTAATTCTGGTATGCTTGACTAGTAGCGGTCCAGTCCCCTGGAATTAATGGCCAGTTAATCTGTGGTCCTGTGAGAGAATCAGCTGAGCTCCATCCTCTTCTTCTCAGAATCTATTGATCAAATCCTTTGTACCCACTAACCAACTGAGAGGGTTGAGAAATAGAAGTGGCAGAAGATGGAAGTGGAATAAGTAAAAGAGGATGAAGAGATGGGCAGGCAAAATCATAAAAGGAGGAATAAGTTAAAGGAGTGGCTAAAAATTTAAGTGAATCAGTTAGGAAATGTGTCAATTGATAAGCAGGAAAAGTAGAAGGTATATGAATAGATGGAGAAGGGCATGGCGGAGAAGGGGAAAAAACTCGATCTTCAATGAAAGAACAATAGGTAAAGATAGGAATTTGAGGAAAACCTGAGGTTGGAAAAGGAGAGGTAAGATAGCTACTGAGTTGGATTTATAAAGGGAAAGATAAGTATCATAGCGATGGGCCATTTGTTGGTAGTACAATAAGCTAGGAATAGAGGGACCTAAAACAGATCGTCTATGATAGGCATCAAAGAAGGATGAATCAAATGGATGGTTCTTGGAAAGATAAGCTAGGAGATCCATCCTCAGTTGGTTAGTGCTCTGTACATAAGTAGAAGCTGTATTCTGACGTTGGTTTAGGACTACAGAATCAATCATTGAATGCCATGAAGTGTCACGGCAAGTAGCCACTTTAGAAGAATAACACTGGAACATGTCATCTATCCTCAACTCCAAATAGTTAACATATAAGGTAGCTTGTAAGACCACATCCCCCACATACCAAGCCAAATCTACATCATCTGAAATTAACAGATCACCTCGTAGATACATGTAAGACAGCAACATGGTATCTGTCGTCACAGAATCTTCAAAGACCATACGGATAACTTCTGTCATCAAATCAGAAGACCAAGCCCCACTCCAACCATCCTCTGGAAGAGGAAGATCCATCGTTGAAAGCTTCATATAGAAGGCCGACTTCTGTAACTGATAGTGGACAAAAAAGGAATGGTCCGGAGAAACATACTCATGAAAGTGCTCAAAATGTAGACCATAACAAATCCATTCTGGACTGCAATCTTTCCACTCTATCTTGAAACAACGGACATAATGTGGCCTATCTCTGGAGAACTGCCAAGTCCTGCTAAGATATAGAAGGAATCAGAGGGACATTGGGACTTGGAGGAATGGACCATGACTGTGCCAGTTGGTCCTGCAACTGCTTAATCTGGGAAGCTTGTGATTCCAATGTATTATGAGCAGTCTGCAAAGCTGACAATTTTGTATCTAAAAGATTCTGAAACTCTTGAGCTTCTTTGGACATTTTCTCTTTCTCTTCTGAAACTCTAGTGATCTCTGACTGAGCTTCTATTAACTGAATCTTCAAAGAAGATATTTCTTCTCTCTGGGTCTCAATCATTTGGGTCTGCTGCTCCATCTGCTTAAACAGATCAGCAAGAGTGTCTTTAGCAGAGGCTAACTCCGTGGTTGCCTTATGCAACTGGTCTTTGGACTGCATCAATTCTTCATAGAAAGAAGCATATAACTGTTGAACACAAACTGTCACTGAGAGTTCAATAGAACTCTGGATGTCATTACAAAGGAATGGAATAGCATCTCCTGATGCCAGGAGGCATATTTCACGGTGGATTCCGTGCCACGGTGGATTCTGTAAGGTTTTACGGTGGATTCCGTAAACTTTGATGACCGGGGCTCATACACAAAGTGGATTCTTTGTGCGAGAAGTTGGTGGGGATGCCTGTCCTTTTCGGGTGTTTCATTAATTTAGTGTGTACATGGGTGATTTCATAGCGGGTGATTCCGCAAAATGCATATTAAATTAATAAATATTTATGAGTTTAGAGTGCGCACTCGTAATAAATTAAGGTTAGGATTTATTTCTAACCAGTTGATTTATTTATGTAGCTGAAGACTGCTAGGTATTCACTTTTGTCGGTTTAATTGTATTATTTTACTAACGATTGTGAATGCTTCAGTTGATGTGTAGAGATAGCAGCAGTGGCGGAGAAAAGCATTGGAGGATAGCGAGTATTCGATTTATGGATTATATTTTGATGGGCGCATACCTTAGACATGGTGCCTATATTTTGTCACACTTATTTATTGAGGTGTTGGATATTTATTATTATATTGTATGCGCATGGGCGCACGATTATGTTATTTTTATTTGGACATTGTATTGGGCGTGCCAGACTCTTTGGGCACCGTCCATTAGCTTTATTCCTATTTTTTGTTAAAGTAAACTCAAAATCTAAAAGGTTGCTATTTTGTAATTTGGGCTATTATTTGAGCTTGAAGAGGAATAATACATAAAATACATGCTTTGTGGAGCGCTCACACAAGGCGTGGGGGGAGATTGCACCCAATTGGTCTCTTGCTCTTGTTGTTCATGCTTTTTACCTTGTAATTTGTGCAAAAAGTAGAGTTCTATTGTTCTTGGAGACCTTCCGACATTCACTACGCGAGCATACAGCATCCGATCTGCGCACCATCTCCTGACACTAAACTATTCAGTGAAGGAACTAGTATTTTCAAAGAACCCTCTCGATGTGCCCTGAATAAATTGTTACATGTAAGGTAGGCAAGGAGGTCACTGGCAGTAGAAGTAGCAGGAACTATTACTGAAGGAATGACTGAGGGAGTTTTATCTGCCACACGCTTCAAGCGCTTCCGCTGAATGACCAACGGAGGAGGGGAATCAAGATCCTCTATGTCAATAGGTTCTGAATCCTCTGAAGGTGGAGGAGGAGGAACTGGATCAGATAGATGAGGTGGTAACACACCCTTCTTAAGGCCGGAGTATGTCAAGAAAGCATATAAATAGGAACCATAGGTGACATTTGTGGCATTCCCTCTTGTCACTTTGACAAAATGTTGGTCCATCTTCGTAAGCATATAAATACTCCAATCAATGGCCACCCCTTTTAACACCATCCTGGAAGCTGTAAAGAGTTCCTTGGACAAATAATGAGATGGTGTTTTGGCAGGCATAAACCTGTCTTGGAGGAATTGGCAGATTAACTTCCAAAGAGGATTAGTGATCATGGAAAAAGACAATCTTAAAGTGTTAATCACTTTCTTGACATCCAGAACCTCTTTGGTCTGCTTCTGTAATAGCTTGAGAATCTCATCATTGGAGAATAATTGTCTGGCTATAACAAAGGGTTCTCCTTTGTAGGGAAGAGACAAAGCCTTCCCTAACCCTCGGGATGTCAATACCATGGAAGCACCATGAACCAAGCCCGATTTCTTACTGTATGATGATGCAAGAAACTCATCACACAGGGATGGATCGTCTGGAATCAAAGGGAGTGAAGCAGCCACGAAAGTTGCAAGCCTTGCTTTTGCTATAGGCTCAAAAGCCAGTAGGAAAGAATAATCCCTACTGATCAACGGGACATATTGGATAGGAGGAGGAGCGTGAGGCGCCATTCAGATGGAAAACACACACACCACAAAACACAAACAATCACAAAGAATACATGCAAAACAACCAAATAGCTATGAAAAAGAAATCAATCAAAAGAAGTACACGCACAGACGTAACTAACCAATTGACCACCCCAAACAACCCACATCCTAGGAAAAATTCGGCATGACCTCTCCACATATGCGACCGAAAACTTCATGCAATGCAACAAACAGGCACCCAAGATCCCGTATCAGGTTTTAAAAAAAAGAAAACTACAGACCCCGCACCTGGAATCGTATCACATAAGCAAACCATAATACCTTAAAAACCTAACCAAGATTTAACCATTGCTTTGACCAACAATTTCAGCTAAGAGGACTGTACGTGCCCATCCCACAAAGTGTGTTTATTAAAAAGGAAAAAAAAAAGTGCAGTGAGGGGAAATGGTTTTAATGAAAGGTTCATTTTAATAAATTATTAACAATGGGTGAAATTTTAATAGGTTATAAACCTTAATAAGAAAACGTCCGTTCCTTCTTAAAATTTTAATTACAATTTATTAGGGTGAAACGGTGCTTAAACGAAACCCGGACTGCGATACCTAAACTGGGGTCTCTAAATGCAAATTCATTAATTAAAAATTAATGGTAATGTGGAGCGTTTTTTTCCCCGCGTATGCTTTTTTGTGACGGCTGGTTCATTTTTTATTAAAAATTAAGATGCCTCTGAAGCGCATGTAGTGCGTGCAAAGTGAACGACGGGTTGATTTTTAATTATTAAAAAAATGTGTATTTAGCACGAGCGCATGTGAAAAAGTGGAAGAATAAAGTTTATTTTAATAATTCACCGTGGTTAAAGGATGACCAAAATAAATAAAACACGAAAAATAGATATCTGGTAGGGGTGTGTATGCAAAAGATTGAAGGTGCACTGAGTAGTCCCAAATGCAAGAAATCCAGTCAAAAAAGCAAAAACCACTGACTGGAAAAAATAAAGCACCTTAGTGTTTTTGTTTTTGTTTTAATTTTTATTATTTATTTTTATTTTTTTATTTTTTATTTTTTAAATTTTATTTTAGGTGGATTTGTATTTTGTATATTGTGTATTTTTTTTCTACTTATCATTCTTTTTTTCATTATTTTAATGATTAAAATAGGATATAGGACACATGAATAAGTCGTAAAGTGTAAGGGTGGAATTTCAGCAATCCAACAAGTGTCAACAATGTTTTTATCCATGATTTTTTAGCTGATTTTTGGAATTTAAAATAAATTTTCATGAGATGAGGGATTTAAAATTAGAGTTTTGGCTTCAAATAATACTTTAGCCATTTATGGAAGCATTTTCAATTGAGAAATTATTAGCAAAAGGGGCAAGGGGGTTTGTGAAGTTTTTTGAAATTCTCCTATAAATATTTTTAAAATTTTACCAATTTTTAATGAATTTTTCTCATTTTGCATGTATTTTGAAAAGAATTTTGAAGTTTTGAATTTTTTGCAATTTATTTTCCTGAACTCCCACTTGAGAAAATAGAGCAAATGATTTCAGCAATGTTGGAAATTTTTAAGGAATTTGTTTACCATTTATTTGGATTTTAAATGAATTTTAATGAATTTTTAAAATTTTTGGTGTTTTATGTTTATTTTTATGTGTTTTTATATGTTATTTTGGGTTTTGAAATTAAAAGGCGATACCCGAGCTGCGTGTGAATAGTTGAACAGCTAAAAATGCCTGCATATGAACGGCTAACTGCAACACCACCTCACAAACAAGTCGAAAGCGTGTCCTCGCGCGTGAACGCCCGTGAGCCACACCCGTACACACACGCACACCAAGAGCGGCCACACGGTGTGGGAACAAGGGAGGGAGAGGGGAGTGTTTCTGTGGGTGGAGAGGGGTGTGGGTGGGAAAAGGGGCTATGAGAGGGAGAAGTGGGAAGGGGTGGGAAAGGGGGCTTAGGTAGGGGTAACTGGGGTTATGGGGGTGGGTTAGGGTAACCGGGGTTAGGGGTGGGTTAAAGTAACTAGGGTTAGAGGGCCAAATTTGGTGGGGGGCCAAATCTAGAGGGGGGGTAAAATAGTGGGGAGGGAGGGCATAAATCTGGAGGGGGGGCCCAAAAAAGGAGGACGAGCGGCAGGAATGTGGGGAGGCCCAAAGAAGGGGTGGGTAAGAATGTGGGAAGGCCCACAGGAGAGGCGGGCAACAGGGGGGAGGGGAGGAGAGGAGGAGGGCGAAGAAGGAGGCGGTGGGAGAGGGAAGCCGCGGCAGAGGAGGCCGAGGTGGAGGGAGGCCGCGAAAGAGACAGGGGAGGAGGGAGGTGGCGGCGAAGGAGGCCGAGGGAGAGGAGAGGAGAGGAGAGGAGGAGGACGGTGTCGCGCGGTGGGAGGAGAAGGAGGAGGGAGCGGACGACGGTGGCGGCAACGGCGGGAGATGCGGCGACGCTGCACGCAACGGCAGCGAGGGGAGGGAAGAAAGAAGGGGGCAGGTGGCGGAAGAGGCGGGGGAGGAGGAAGGCGGCGGGGACTGCAGACGACGGTGGCGGCGAGAGGGAGACCGCAAGAGGGAGAGGGAGTCCCGGTGGAGAAGAGGGCGAGGTAGAGGGAGGCCGTAGAGGGCGAGTCGACGCTGTGGAGGAGGGAGGGGAGGCAGCGACGAGGAGGGGGAGCACGAACGACGTGGAGGGGGGAGCACGAACACAGGTAAGACGGTTTTTTTTAATTTCGATTTTGTTTTTTGTTTTTTTTTTTTTGGTTGAATTTCTTGTGTTTCTTTGTGTTGTTGTTGTGGTGTTTTTTTTTTTTGGGTTGTGTTGTTGTTTTTTTGTTTTTTGTTTTATGTTTTTTTAAATGTGTTTGGATTTTTTTTCTTTTGTTTTTTTGTTTTTTTTAATGTGGTTTGTTTGTGTTTTTGTTTTTTTTTTATAAATGTGTGTTGTTTTTTTGTGTTTGTTTAAATGTTTGTGGTGTTTTTTTTTTTGTATTTTGTTGTTGTTTTTTTTTTTTTTTGAATGTTTGTTGTTTTTTTTTTTTAACAAAAAATTGATATGATGGGTAAAAATGAGCGCACCCCCATCTCACGCATAGGCGTGGGACGGGGGTAAAAAATTTTGCATCGACAGGATCAGACGGGGCAGGGACAGCAACATGCAAGGCACCGAGACCAGGGGGCATCCTGGGACACGTAAAACCAAAAACAGGCGCGTTCATGCGCGACACAAGAAACGTGGCCACACAACAAAAAGGAAGAAAATTTAATAAAGCCCAAATCGCACGTTGGATTGAAAAACCGTAAAAAGGTAAAATGTGCCGGGAGACGAGAGCAAGATAATAGAAAAATGCAATGCTGGTGCCGGGGCAAAATCAAGGTGGTCACATGGGAAAAACACAAGAAACAAACCCGAAAACACATAAGTGTATTAATATCGAAAAATCCGTGTGTCGAAATGAAGTACAAAAAGAAGGAAAAATGTGCAGAATAATATGTCCAACAACCTTACTATGGAAAAACATAGTTCCGATCAAGATAGGACGCGTTCACATGGGAAAACCCCCAAAAACAAACCCAAAAATGGACTCGGAAATTAATACGGGAAGAACCATGCACCAGAATAGAGGACAATAAAAAGGAAAAATGTCCAGAAGAAAGGGATTCACAGGGCTGGCACATCAAAACTCAGGTTGGGGGAAATTGGGAGGGGTTCATATGGGAAAAACACAAAAAATACACCCGAAAACACACGGAAAAATTAATAACTAAAAATCCGACAGTCAGAAGAGGGGGAAGGAAAAAGGAAAAAGTGGGGGAAGGCTACCAGGACACGGTTGCCAAATTAAACTAAAAATCCGATGCAAATAGGGCATGCTCACATAGAAAAATGTGAAAAATAGGCACGAAAACGGACCGAAAACTGTGCATCGGAATGATAGGGAATAAAAAGGGAAAATATCAAGGGGAATGGGTAGGATAGGGCTAGCCATCAGATCAGGGTTCCGAAGAAATAAAGACGTGTTCACATGAAAAACCGACCAATTTACGGGAATTGCGTCAAAAATTAATAGCTCAAGAACCGTCTGTCGGAACAGGGGCTGGTAAAAAGGAAAAATGGGTAGTTCAAAGGGATGAACACGATTGTAAGGTTGGATGTGAGTCTCAGAAAATGTAGGGTGCGTTCACATGGAACAATCGCAAAACAAAGTGTAAAGGTAAATTGTCAAGGAACAGCCCCGAGGACAGGGTGAAATAGAACAGAGGAGTGGGGAAGGGACCCCATCAAGGTAAAATGAAGTCATGGCGTAGATGCATGATCCTAGCAAGGTATATACATGGGGGTATGCAACATAGACGTGTAGGAACGCGTCCCCACACTTAAACCCTTAGAGCAGGAAGGGTAAACCAAACATCAAGGACCTAATACCACACATCAGACCAACCACGAACGTCCCCACACTTAAGACATGACCATCACTAAGAAACAGAAGGTGTAGGGTTAGAAGAACTTGGCCCATATTGTCGAGGAGGAATGTCAACTATCGAGGTTGCATCTTGTATCGTTGTCAGCTACTACAGGAGGTACCCAGGTGTCTTCATAGCTCACATCCTTCATCCTTCGTGGCAGGGACCACGCGGCAGCACCCAGGGAGGTAGTTGGTTGAAGGAATCGCAGGAAATTCGTCGATGACAAGGGATATTGCACTCAACTCACAATCACTCAAATGGAATGAAAGAGCAGTCACTCGCCCCATTACCAACATCACTCAAAGAAATAATGATGAAACCCAAAGCTCACACCCAGTTTAGGAATCGACAAGGGAATGGTGCAGAGGGAGTATACCAAAGCGCACAATTGATGGTGCATCAATGCATCCAACTCATCTGGCATAGGTGCAAGGAGGAAGGCCAGGGAGCCTTGCAGTGCAGTGTACAAAACAGAGTGACGTGTCCCGTGCTGATGGCAGAGACCCATCCCGTGGATGCATAGGGAAACAGGAACGTACCTAATTCCAATGGTCGTAACATCCCTCAATCCTCACCTCTCGATAATTGATTGAAGAAACACCAGTCACACTCAGCCCACCCTCTGTCTCACGCTCTGTTGAAAGATACATAGGGCAGCCCACTCTTGAACCCCATTGATCTAATCCTCACCGTCACTTGTATAGAGCTTTTATGCCTTGTACGTAATTGATGGTGCAACTGTGCATCCCGCCCTGTGCCGACATACAGTGCAAGAAGGAAGGCCAGGGAGCCTTATGGTGCAGTGCACAGGAACAAATCGTGTGTTATGCATTGAGAGGCCCATCCTGTGCGTGCAACACTCTGTTCACACATCTCACTGCTCATTTGATTTGAAGGGAAAGACTAGGCACTCACCCCACCCTCTGTCTCACTCTCTGATAGATACAGAGGGCAGCCCATACTCATATCCCCATCCTGTTAGGATGAAAGCTCACATCACTCGAGGGGTTGGTGATCAAGATCATGTCGGCTATTGTTGTCATCAGGATCTTGAAGATGAGGCGTACCCAAGGAGGCAGCCAACAAGTCTCATACTTCAATGATTTGTAAGAAAGCTCGTCCGTTAAGAATGACATAGGGACTGATATTGTAGAGACAGCGCACCAAGGGAGGTGGCTTCAAATTACTTGCTGGAAAGGTTCTGCTGGTGAGTCAACTATCCTGAACTGCGGGGTGTTACCACCTTTTCCACAGTCAACTTCTTGCCCAAGGGTGTTTCCACCTTTTCTTAGAACGAGGCCTGTTATGACAGGGAATTTCTTCCTTTTCTCCCATAACAGTTTTGTTTGTTTTTTATTTCTTTCTTTCTTTCTTTCTTTTTTTCTTTCTTTTTTTTCGTGAAGAAAGAGAATGGTAGAAATACCATGTATCAGGACCAACCTCACCACCATTGTTGGATCAAATAAGAAGAGAACAAGGTCATGTTGAGATGTATCTGTGAGGGGCTAGCAAAACGAGACTGCCTCATGAGGAGAATCATAAGGGCTATCAGAAGTACGACGAGAAGGACAGTGCGATGCGCAAAAGGGGGAGGGTAGGTCGACTGTGATTATCAAGATCCCCAGGGAGGGAAGTACTTCTTCAGACGATTGCCATTAATCAGGAAGGGATCATCAGGGTAGGCCAGGACAAGATCACCTTCTTTGAACTCCTTGTGCTTGATGAAACTATCATGATAGGCCTTGCGTCGCCCTTGAGTTGTTTCCATGCACTGTAGGGCCATCCGCCGTATCTCATCCAAGCATTCCAAGTATAGGAGGTAGCGTTGCAGTGACTCATCATCTCCCAAGCGCTCTTTAACTGCCACTCGCACAAAGGGCAATTCTGGTTTGATAGGGAAGACGGCTTCTATACCATACACTAGCTGGAAAGGGGTATGTCCTGTAGCTGCCTTATGGGAGATCTGTATACCTAGGGGGCCTCTATAAGTTGATTATCTCAATCGTGACGATGTGCAGCAATCGTTCTTGTCAAGATTGAGCAAAGGATGCGATTGGTGACTTCAACTAGGCTGCTGGCTCTAGGGTAATAAGGAGTGGACTTGCGATGGCAGATCTTATACAGTTCCATCAGCTTCTCCAGGATTTTGTTAAGGAAATGAGTACCTCTGTCACTTACCAGCTCGAGGGGACTGCCAAAATGGGTGATAATATTCTCGTACATGAACATGGCTATGTTGTTACCATCGTCCCGCTTTAGAGCTTTAGCTTCACACCACTTTGTGACATAATCCGTACATACTAAGATGTATATGTTTCCTGCTTCCGTCTGTTAGGTGGATCAATGGGACCCACAAAATCAATCCCCCACTTCTCGAACGGCTTTAAGGGAAGAATAGGTTGCAGTGGCATGGTACTTGTTTTGGTGGGTTTTCCCATTCCCTGACAAGCATCACATCTCTTGTAGTAGTCATATGCATCCTTGTGGAGGGTTGGCCACCAATATCCTGCTAGCAGAGCCTTCCTGGCTGCCGCTTCTCCTACAAAGTGTCCCCACCACATGGTTCGTCATGGCATGCTTTCAATACTATGCCGATTTCATCCCTTGCAACACATCTTTGCAACACTTCATCCTTGCCTCTCTTGTACAGTGCACCGCCTAGCAAGGTGTAGGGGTTTGATTCTAACAGAAGCTTCTTCTTCTCATGGCTTGAGATGCCAGGAGGATACTGTTGAGTTGCCAGGAGATTGGCTATGTCTGCATACCAGGGAGTAACTGTTTCATCTAGAAACAAGGAAGCATCAGGAAGGTCTGGATCATCCTGTTCCTCTTCTTTTGTTTGAGGGATTCATGATAGATGATTAGCTAGGACATGGGAACGGCCAGGCTTAGTGACCACTTCAAAATCAAACTTCTGGAATAGAAGCAACCATCTCATCAATCGTCCTTTAACATCTGCTTTGTTCATTAGGAAGGACAAGGCTTCATGATCCACATAGAACTTAAAATGTGTTGACAATAGATAGTGTCGAAACTTCTCCAGTGCAAAAACCATTGCTAAGCATTCAAGCTCTGTCACTGTATAGTTATGTTCCCTATCAGTGACCTTTTGGCTTGCATAATATATTGGCTGATCTAATTTAGAGGGGCCCTTTTGACATAGGACAGCACATAGCCCTTCAACTGATGCATCTGTGTGCACATGGAACTCCTTCGTTCGGTCAGGAGGCTGTAAAATAGGTGCTTGGATAAGGCATTGTTTTAGGGCATTAAAGGCTTCTTCATAGTCATCAGTCCAAAGGAAATTCGCATCTTTCCTTAGGAGCATGTGCAAAGGGGTTACCTTGGCTGCAAAATGTGCAATAAATCTTCTATAGTAGCCCATATGGCCAAGAAATCCTCTCAATTGATTGAGGTTTGTTGGTGCTATCAAAGTGACAATCTTCTCAATCTTTGCAGGGTCTGTTGCAATCCCTTGTGCAGAGACAATATGGCCCAAAAGAACTCCTGATGAGATGCCAAAGACACATTTGTCGAGGCTGAGAGAAATCCCATACTCTCGGCATCTGTCAAAACATTGCTCTAGGTGCCCCCAATGCTCACGAATCAAACTATAGACACAAAAGTCATCAAGATACACCTCAATGAAATCATGAAGATGATTCTGGAAGGCAGCCATCATTACTCATTGGAAGGTGGTAGAAGCATTACAGAGCCCAAATGGCATCACTCTATAGGCATAGGTCCCCCATTCTGTGGTGAAGGTTGTTTTGAATTGGTCCTCTTCTGCAATTTGTACGTGGTTATATCCGTTGAATCCATCCAAAAGGGAATATAGCTCATGGCCTACCACTGTGTCCAACAGTTGGTCGGTAAAAGGGATAGGAAAATGATCCTTCTTCGTCTTCGAATTAAGCTTCCGAAAGTCCATACATATTCGAAGTTTCCCGTTCTTCTTGGATACTACCACAATGGGCGAAACCCATTCACTGTTAGCCAAAGGATAAATGAACTCGGCTTCAAGAAGTTTCAATAATTTAGCCTTCACCAGTGCAGAATAATTAGGATTCATACGTCTTTGTCTTTGCCTTACAGGTTTGGCATCAAGCTCTAGGTCAATGTGATGTTGACATACGGTGGGATCAATCCCCTTTAGATCTTTATATGACCAAGCAAACACATCTAAGTTCTCCTTTAATAAGTCTCGCAAGACCACTAGTTCTTCTTCTGGAAGATTGAGACCCATTTTTAGGTGGCGTTCAATACCGTTAGTATCCAAGAACGTCACTTGTTCTTCACCTTCCACTTCACAGATAAATGTCCCACAGATTGCTTCTGGCTGACTCTTTCAAAGGATTAGTGTCATCATTTGATGTTCCACTAGAACCAATGTCCTCCTTTTGAACAGATGACTCATTCGTCTGTTGAGGTTGCTGGAAGGGTATCAGAGCTTTGTTTGCTTCTGTGTGGGTGGTGATTTCTTCTGGACTTAGGTATTCATATTCAGAGGATGTGTCTAGGAATGTCACATAGCATGGACCTTCTAGAAGCTAAGGCTTTGATGGCTCTGGCTTCTGTTAGCAAGGGGCATCATCATCGTCTTTTCCTGGACTGAACAGTCAGGGCGACAGGAGCCACTAGTGAACTTAATTTTTATGCTTTTAATCCATTGCTTATACAGATTCTGCATACTTTGTGGTCTATTGGTCAACTCAAATGGAACCATGGTCATCCATCCAACACCTTGAGATCTTCAGTCTCTAAGGTCTCTGTAGGGACAACAACAAGATTATCCGCTATCAGAGGAAATTCTTCATCTGCACTTTCATAACCTACTTCATTCTCTTCCTCCTCATTTTCATCCTCTTCCTCTGGAGGCTCTGTCTCTACTTCTGTAGAGGATCTGTCTCTACTTCTGTAGAGGCTCTGTAGGAGAAGAACAGATCTTCTGCCTCTGCATCTACTTCTACTTCTACTTCTGTCTCTGTTACAGTCACTATCTCTGGTTCTGTCTCTGCTCTGTATCTGCTCTATCTCTATTCTGTCTCTGCGAGACTGTCATGTAACAGGGAGAATACTATATCCATACTTCTATTTCACTGTCAAAGGTGATTTCAGAAGTCAATTCAAGTTGAGGCAGGAGGTATTCTCCCATGGACAAGGACTTTGCTTCCCTTGGTAGTTGGCTTACAGTGCCCACTATTAGGGATTGTGCCTCTGTTTTCTTGGGAAAGATATGTTTAACAGCCTCTTCATCTCCTAATGTACCATCTGTTACCTCGTTGAAGGAGTCAGTTATGACTTCAATGGATGTGGATCCATTGCCTTTTTGTGATCCATACAACTTTAACACTACTTTGTTGGGTCCTTTGCCTAGGGTTAGGGTTCCTTTGAACCAGTCCGTCCTGGCCCTCACTTCAAAAAGCCAAGGTCTTCCCAACAGCAGAGGGTATGAGGTCCCATAAGAATTTGGTTTGACCACCAAATAGGTTAGCCAATAGTCCCTTCCTGCAAGGGTTGTTTTTACGTATGGGAGGATGCCCAAAGGTTTAATTCTACTTTGGTCTGTCAATCTAATAAGCCACTATGTAGGTTGAATTCCTTGCAACCCTAAGTCATTCATTGTCACATCCATCATTATGTTTACTGATGAACCTCCATCAATCAATGCATCTGAAATAAAGCATCCTTCTATCCATAAATCAATCTCTGGGATTCCAAGATCTAGGAAGGCATTAGCCACATCGACTTCCTTTACACACTCTAGGACTCTGTTGGACTTTGTTTTTGTTGGGGAAGCAATCTTTAGTCCACATCTTCTTGTCAAGATGCTTTTGAACTTCTTTTGGCATCTCGGAGACAACATCAATAACTGTCAGAATGTTAAGTTTGGTTTAAAAGTGTGTAGGTCTTTTACCAAGTCATAATCTTTGATAGGATCCACAGGCTTTTCCAGCATGCTGGGGAATGGGGCTACACCCATTTTCATCTTTCCTTTTTCTTCTAATAATTGCAGCATCGGCACTTTCTCTGTTTCTGGAGGTGCTTCTGTATCATCTATCTCCTAGACCTCTATCCCTGTTTTTGGGATTGTCTCTGTAACTCTCTATAGCACTACAGTGCTCTGTACTGCACTGTTCTGTCTTGTACTACTCTGTCCCTCTATTGGTAGGTTGAACTTCACAGTCTTGGCAGGGAAATTATTTTTGTTCTGAACAACTGGTTCCTTCTTCTTGGTGCACGTGACAGCGGCAACTTCTAACTCGACCAAATTGGATGCAGGCTCTTGTACCTTCTGTCGGCTACCAGTAGCATTGGCCGTTATAGGGGCTGGACTTGGACAGTCCTTTGCAATGTGGCCTTCACCTTTGCATCGGCTGCATAAGGGCTTGTAATCCACAAATCGTCTAGGGTTTGGACAATTCGGGGAGATATGACCCTTTTCTCCACACCTATAACATTCCACCTCTGATCTCTTACCACCGCCAGACTGTCGTCCTCTGTAACTTTGAGAGGGAAACCTCCTTGGACCAAAATTAGGACCAAATTCCCTAGGCTTTGGTCCAATATCTTGTGTTGTCATTTTGGGCTCTAGCAAGTTAAATCTTGCATTTTCATCCTTTTGTCTTCGTTCATGCATCTCTTTCAGAGAGCAAATATCCTCTGTATGGTTCTTTCGCAAGCAGTAGGAATAGAAGGCTCCAGGAATGGTTGGTTTTTGGGTACACTCAGTGGCCAAATGTCCCGCTTGATGACACTTTCCACACCATGTATTAGAGCACATCACATCTCTTCCAGCTCCCGTAGGGGTGGATATATTGGTGGTATTCACCTTCAACGTCTGTAGTTGCTCTATGATTACATCCATAAGCTCTTTCTTGATACTTGCAACTGAGTTGGATAAGTAGTCCTTCAGATTTTCACCTCCTGAAGTGCTTGTAGTAGGGTTTTGGGAAGCTTCTGTAATTACTGTATACACTGGTTGGGTTGATCCAGAAGGTTCTCTGTTCGGGTTCTGATTCAGAGCTCCTGCTAAGACTTGGGATTGTTGATTCTAGTTAGTAGGGTTCCACTATTGTTGAGTCGCCATTGGAGGAACTGTTTGAGGCCACTGTTGTTGTGGTTGAACCATCATTTGAGTATCGTTGTGGCGACCACAGTGGATTAGGTGCATTATACTGTGGCACTGTTTGCATATGGGAATAGGGGTAGGGAACTGTCCCTGGGATTGCATTTGGTGAGTATATCATTCCTGGCATGGGAGGAGGTAAGACTACTCTTCCTGGAGTCATTGACAACCTTGCTTCAACTTCGTCATACAATCTTGCACCTTCCACTGTGCAGCTTGCACATTGATTGGTCTTCTCAATTCCACGAACTTGCGAACTTCTGGTTGTAGGCCTCTGAGAAACACTCATTTTTGGAAACCTTCGTCCAAATGATGGTTAGTCCATCTCTTCAGGATGGATTCCATTCGCAAGACATAAGCTTCTACTCTTTCTCTAGAGGATTGACTTAGGTTCATGAACTCCTCTCGCATCTGCTCTTCAAAACCTTCATGCCTGAATTTAGTGGGGAAGGCCAACTTCAGCTCGTCCCAAGTGCCAAAATTTCCTATTGCTTGTCTCTCATACCACTGAAACATTGCGCCTTTGAAAGTGGTGGGGAATATCGCTAACCAATGCTCAGGGGTTCTGGCATTGTTAGCCACTAATGCTACCATGAATTTTGCTACATGAAGATCAAGGTCTTCATTGTACTCTCCCTTAAAAACTGGCAATGGGACTACATTTGTTGGCTTGTCATCAATATTTCTAAGACGAAACTGACTAGGAAGGGGACCTTGAGTCGCCATGGGGACTTCTGTAAAGAGTGCTTTTAGGGCGTCAAAGGAGGCTTTTGCTGCAAGCTCGGTCTCAGCTTTGATTTTTGCATTCTCTCTTCTTATGTATCTCTGGACTCGTTCTAATGCTTGCCTCTTGATTGCGTTATTCATCAGGGCCTTGGCTCCAACCAGTTGTTCAGTACTCAATAGGATAGAATTAGAGAGATCTTCAGTCTCTGGGGGATTCTCTGGCCAACATCTCTTCTACTTTCCTCTTTTCAACATCTCTGAATTCGGCTTTCAAACCACTACAGAGGGGGAGATATTCCATTTTGAAAGTATCAAAACTCATTCTTCTTAGGATCGTTGTTGTGTCATTATAATAATGCCAGCTTCTGAGGGTTTCAACAGTGTATGTTGTGAAAAACACTCTATCTACCAACTTCCTGTGGGTTGCTAATTGGACAAATAGAAGATTGTCAGTGCACTTGCATCCCACGTATCCTGCTGTTGAGCATCCATGAACAAATTCCAACTCTTTTCCTTCTTGTTTTCGTGAACCTCCACAAACCACGACTCTTGAAGCTTCTTCACAATCTCCCACTTGATGATGTCTGGAAACTTCTCAATGAATACCAAATCTTCCATGGATAGTCATTCTCTCTAATTCTGCTCTTCAATTTGTTCCCAAACAATTTACCACCAAGATGCAAGTTTCTGCTGCTTCAACAGGAAGAGGAAACAATCCACCACATAGAGCATGCATCATGATGGTGATATGTTTCCGCCATTGTGGAATGAACTTCTTATGGAAAGTGGCTTTGATAATGAGAATCTCCAACTCTTCAATGGAAGAAGGAACTTTGCAAACATCCATTGAATTCTCCTCTTATTGGCAATGCCATTTCCTTCATTTTCAGCCTCTTCTAATGCTTGTTGATGGCAAGTTTCCCCGGTTGCGCACCAAAAACATGGAGCCCCAAGAGGAACACCAAGGAAAAGGGGATTCTACTGCAAGAAAATATATCTTGTAACATCAACAAGCTTTTATTTCATTCTTTTGATGACCAAAACAAAGAAAACAACATTTCTTCACACAGCATCATAGTAAATATCCCCCACGGATTTGATAGAATCAATCATAATCTTCAGCATCTTTATAGAATCCTTCAATAGAACAATGAACATAAAATAATACATAATTTTTGAATGGAAATCAATACATAGTATTCATCTTCAATGTCTTCATAGTTCTCTCTCTCAATCTCTCATATGCAGTTACACTGTTTTGATAGAATTGACCATCTCTGGCTCTCTCTCTCTCTATCAATAGTACATCATCTCCTCACTACAATACTCTAATAATGACTCTCAATAATCCTTCTTAGGTCATGGATACACCTCCCAAGAGGTATGTCTGATGTGAAGAGGCACCAGAGCCACTACAGTGTCTCTTCACAGCTCACCACTATCATTGTCACTCCAGTCTTCTCTTCAATCTTCAGCAGCTGCTTCTTCCATTTTTTTTAGCTCTTTTGAACTTAGATTCATCCTTACAAAAGTTAGAAAACTTTCCCAAAGTCATAACTACATTCTATAGAACACTTACAGAAGATCTACAAAACAGTACAGAACAAGAACAGAGCAGATATATAACAGATACAGAGCAGAGACAGAGGCTCTACAGAAGGTTTATAGAGGGTTACAGAAGGTCATCAGAGAACAATAGATCTTCATAACTCATACTAATACCATTCCAAACTATCAAAAACTATTCAATAAACTTTCAAAATATTTCAACCTTCATCCATCATCAATCCATGCTTCATACAGAATAAAACCAGAACAAAACAGAAGTTATACAGAAGGTATACAGAACCAATCAAAACCTATCAGAACATCACAAAGCCTCATATTTCTACTAAGAATCATCATGAGCTTCCAAAACATAATCAATATCATCCAAAACATTCTCAAACACTTCCATTAACAACCATACATCACTCTAAATCCATCAAAAATCAATCATTCAGACCTCAAAAACAACAAAAATCAACCAAAAATTCAGTCTTTTTCCACTCTCAACACCCACAGTATCCGTCTTGATGGAGAGTGACTCAATGATATATGGCTTTTCCAAGATCCCTTAGAATGCCCACATTGCTCAAGAAGTGTTGTTGTGCTCCAATGGTGTTGTTGCTTATAAACTCCAACATTTCCAAGCAAGGAACTACTTGCTTTATAGCTGACTTGCTGCTAAAAAGCTTGGCCATAATGAGCTTTATCCATTCTATTATCAATATTATTTAATCTTTATTGTAAGCTATGATTATTGGATCCACCCGCATTCATCAAGAATAGTGCCAAATGTAGATCATGACACTCTAGCTTTGAAAAGCAATCTCAATCAACCTCTCAACCACGACTAAGTATGGTGACTTTGGTTTTGAAATCTGAGTGGTCAACACACCATAGTAAGAAGCTCTAAAGATAGCACAAACTATCTAGTCACCTCATAGTAACAGTTTGATTGTTCGACTGAATGGGTTGTAATGCATGTTTGACTGAGCAACTTCTGCTTTAATGGATGTTATAATCCCACTTCATTTCTTGTATTGCAATTCAAATGCAAGCCAATTTGCCCATCCTTCATCTTAAAGAACATCCCACATGTAGAGTTAGATGTTGTCAATGCTGCAGAGGTTACGACCAAAGGGCATTCTTATCAAGAAGCTATTGTTGGAAGTTCTATGCTACTGTTATAGGAGATCATGATTGTATCAAGCACGAAGAACTGGAGAACATAAAGTCTTCAAAACAGCCTTCTGGGCCTCACATTGTGTGATTACTCAACTACTGCAAGGTTGATGATGGGAAATTGGTTACTGAGAATTAGTTCTCTCAAAAACTCCTCCAAAAGCACATCAGCTCTACTACTAACTATCACTTGCTCTCTCTAGGTGTAGAGTCTATAGGACTCCACAGTCAATCTACAATAGTAGTAATGATTAATCTATTGTCTAGGGTCCTATATATGGAGAATGACTCTACTTCTGCATACAGCTACGATTTCCTCCTGGGGTTGATCCCCTCCACATGGAACCATCCAATGTAGCACTTTTCAATTCAGGTTGGTCATAACTACAGTGTCAGGTCTAGTCGAGGCTAGGTCATGTGGTAGCAGTGGATCAGGTTGGGTCTGGCTGTCTTATGCAATGGATCATGATGGAGCTACAAATGCAAGTAGCAGAGGCAATTCGAGTCCTAAACCAGGATGTGTAGACTTGCAATAGTTTGGCTGCGAACCAATGGCTTATTCAGTTCCAGCATACAGATGTTGCATGGGAAGTGGCAATTGGCATCCTTACGTCAGATCCTACTTATTTTCATCATAACTTTGAGGTTGAGTTGTTTGTTGCACAAGTATTCCACAAAGAAATTCAACATGGGCCCTCTCGACTATTCACCTAGATATGTTTGGCATTATCATCATTGGTTCTAAGAGTTGTGGAACTGAAGAAACTTGTTGAACAACTATTTGCAAGCCTCTATGAACTACAAGGACAGGGAAGTGGTAACAATGCCATTCTGGAGCTGCTCACAGTCCTTCCTGGAGGAGGCTATAGAAGACCAAACTATCAATGTCATTTGATTCTCTTTTGACAATTGAAGTCAAGACTTGAGGCACCAGCCACCAATTCTCCTATGGAAGTTCAGCTCTGTAGATTCCCAAAGATCCAAAGTGGCTATTGCTCTATTGAATGGGTGCGCACTCAACTCAACATAACAGTTTTTTTTTAAATGATTCTCTGAAGCCTGGTTTGTGTGTATGTTTGGGTAATAGCTCACAACAGCAAACCTGATTTGGAGCAGGTTGCCAAGGGCTTGAGGTTTCAGCCAGACATTCATACGAGTACAATTCAAATGATACAGATTGTGATACTGATCGTATGCCAACACTGGAAGAGAGCTGTGGTCATATGCCACCGTTTGGCTCAAATGATGGTCATACCCTCATTAAATACTTGAGAATGGCTGAAATAGAAATGTTGAGGACTTGAGAATGGCTGAAACAGAAGTGTTGAGGGCTATTTTTGGAACAACGTACACTCTTCCAAGAGTTTAGTAGGTTCTTGGTGCAATTTAGTGTTGTCTCACTTAAAGAGCTCTGTAGGCTATCCTCAGAATTATCTAGCTGCCACTCTGCAAGACAGTCTGGCAATGGCATTTCTGTCCCTTAATCTTCCTAAGTGGCTCGAAGACTTAGATCCTAATTTTGACATAGATTATGCATGCCCATTATTTTCTCAACCAATTTATCCTCTGCTTGTTGATTTGCATACAGTGTATAATGATCTTCCTGGAATCAATACAGTTTTAAGGGCAGCACAAAATCTGTTGAGAGATGTGGAAACAGGAAGGAATGTAGACTTCACAGAGCTTCCTCTGAGTCAGTGCTTCTAGCTAGCTTTTGAAGGATTGTGAGTAAGCCTTAGTGTAGTGACCCTTGCTCTCATTTAATATTCTTGCAGTGATCGGGCCTTTCTGGATCCGCCTGGTGAGTTGGGAGAAAGAGAATGTCTCTAGTGAAGCTCTAGAAGCCGCTCGAATTGCCTGCAACAAGTACACGACCAAGTATGTTGGGAAAGATGCCTTCCATCTGAGAGTGAGGGTGCATCCTTCTTATGTCCTCCACATCAACAAGATGCTTTTTGTGACTTTAAATGTAGCCCCGAATCTTCCTGAGTATCCTATTAGAGATGATAAATGATTGATGCAAACTACACTTAATGTGGTTGTCTCAGTTTGTTTAGATAAGCAAGAGTTTTCAAAAGATCCTCATCTACCTGATTTTCAAGATGATGGGAACTTCTCCATCTGTCTGATTTTTAACATGTTCAAGATGATGGGGGCATTTCTTCCTTAGAGTACAGGTTTGAAACATAGGTTGTGATGTGGCCTCCTCAATCTGTAGAGAAGAAGGATGAAATGCAGGTACCTAACAGGCCATTGGATCCTGTCTATGCAACTCTATAGATCTCTTGCCGAGAGCTCTTTTGCTATGAAGGAGATTTCCAAGCATGAGCTTTTTGCTCTAGAGCAAGCTAGCGCACTTGATGGCTTCAAGACTTGCTTGTCTAAGAACTTTCATCTTCCTCAAATGAAAGCAAAGCGAAGCAGCAAAGCAATAGTGGAAGAAAAAGAAATATTTCTAGCAGCCGAGCTTGAGGGCTATGATGGCATTCCTGCCGGAATAGATCATAATGCCCAAAATTAGAAAATTAGGATGACAAGGAGGGTGGTGAATGGAAAGCACCTAGTATTCCCCACCTTGAATACAAAGATCCATGGTTTATCTCCTCTTCAGTCTTCAATGCTGCCTATCCTCTTCTTGGAAATGTCTCCAGCTTCTGAAAAGTCTTCAATGCTGCATGTCTTGCTTCTTCAAAATGTCCATTGGACTTCAATGCTACATGTTTTCTTCTTGAAAATGTCCATTGGTCACTCCAATGCTGCCTACCATGTCTGTACCTATGTACGTGAAATTCTTGGATTTGTGAGACTAAAAAGGAGGAACTAAATGAAATATGAGTAACTGGATCAAGAACCTGAGAAGCTCTGATACCACTTGTCAAGGTGAGGACTGGGAAGAGAGAAAGAGGAGAGAGAAGACTGCAAAAGAGAGAAGTGCAAAAGTGAGAGAAAGAGAGTGACGAGGAGAGAGAAAGACTAGAAATGGAGAGAGAAAGACTAGAAAGAAGAAGAAAGATGGCTGGAAGCCATGAAAGGACAGGAGAAGCTAGAGAGAGAGGAAGGACAAAGATGTATTATTGTGTAAAAAGTGGTTGCCTCTACATGTGTCCTTTGCCCTTTTATATGCCCTTAATTTAGTTATTTACAATTTTAAAAGATCATCTCCACTTTGGGGCCCTGTCTACAATGATTAATGAAGGAGTGGTAAAGTTAATCCGTAAAAAGGAAGACAAGGAACTTCTTGAAAATCAATGGCCCATTACTTGCCTCACCTCAACTTACAAAATTTTCACAAAACCCTTAGTCAAGAGACTAATTGGACACATAGATAAGTGGATAATAAGCAAACTGATCGAGTTTATGAAAGGGAGATATATCCTAGATGCCATAATTAGTCTATTGGAAGGATGGATTATGGCCAGAAAAACAACCAAGACTATGCTTAATTGAGAATAGACTTTGATAAAGCATATGACGAACTTTCTACTTCACTCCCTCCTAGACATGGGATTGGGCAAACAATTCATCAAGCACTTTAATACTTAAATTGTTTTGTACTAAACATTATTTTTTAACAATAATGTGTATTATTTAGTGTAATAAATTTAGAATCACCTTTAAATTTAAATATGTTAATGCTAACATTTAAATTTATCATAAACTTTGATTTTTTATATTATTACCAATATTAATTATTAATAGTAGCATAAGATATTAATTCATTATAAATTATTATATCAAGTTAGGGTTTATAGGTTACGATCCTACTTATTCAAATAATTTATACCAAATGTAATAATTAAGCCGAATTCTATTATCAATAATTAGTCCTAGTATTAAAACATTTTAATCTTAACACTAAATTCTTTAATCGCATCAAACTCTTTAATAATAAATTGTAAAATGTATTGATACTAAACGAAAAAACTATACTTAAAGTTGATGATTAAATCTAGCCTAATAAAATGTCAATATTAAAATATTTATCATGTTAAATTTCCTTTTTTTATAATTTTTAAAAAAGTAATAAAGTGCACTCAACATCCGATAGGATTGGTTCCATGTAGGTCCCTTCTCTATTTCAATTCAACTACACAAGGCAACGGTATAAAACAAATATGGGGATCCCGCTTCCCGAGGAGAAATAGCCCTTCTAAAGCTTGTGCAATGGTCATTAAAGAGTCCCATTGGTCAAGCTAAGATTACCCTTACGATGAAGAGATAGGATTTATAAGGAGTCCAGTAGTGTAGAAATGTAAGAAGTTGGGAAGAATAAGGATTTAGTATGCAAATAATATTAATGTTATGCCATGTCACACTGACATTGGTATAAAAGGAGAGGACATGTAATTTTACTTATCTTTGTGACACATTAATACATTATTGTTCTTCTCTCCCATCTTGCTCACAGCTTCTATGGCTTCTTTCTCTTTCCTATCTTTCTCTCTCTAGTTCTAGTCTTTCTCTCTCCTCATCACTCTCTTTCTCTCTCTTCCTACAGTCTTTCTCTCTCTTCTACACTCTCTCTCTCTCCTATTTCTCTCTCTCCAATCCACTTCTTAACAAGTGGTATCAGAGCATTGGTCTTTGATCCATTTTTCCTTCTATTTTCAGTCCTATTTTTCTCCATCAAAATCAATTTCAGACAAGTACTGGACAAGACAGTGACTAGTGGAGGGTTGTAAACCATCTACAGTTAGTAAGAGACTACATCTGGAGATCTCCAAGGTTAGATATGTCGGCAAGAGGCTAAAGTAGCAGGTCATCATCAAAATTTCATGCAATTTGGAGGTAACTAGGGTAAATGAGGGTTAACCAGGCTTAGTTTGAGAACAAATTGTGGTTACTTTGAAAAGAGAGAGTTCTCTTTCCCCTTTCTTGGAGTTTCCTACAGGTTTCATGGAAGTCTACCATCAAGATGTGCTCATATCTCTCAAATCCTTGATCTTCTTGGTCAAGCACCATGTGGAATAGTTTCCCTACTTCAAGATCTATAGGTTGACTACCTATTTAACCAAGATTGGCTTAGCAATGGAGCCAGGAACAACTCAAAAAATTGCAACACAATTTTCGGGCTAATTCCAGCCTGTTCTCTGCATCATATGCTTCAACTTCAACCTTTGGCACTCTCTCTGACCTTTGGCAAGTGATAACTCTCAGCAAACTCTCAAGATTGAACTCCATTTGAGAACCTCAGCTCTCCTGTAAACCCTAGATGAACAGTCCATGGCAGCCATGAAAGCTTCAGTCCAAGCTTTCATTTCTTGACAATTTCTCAAAGATTCTTCATCAATCCAACCCGTGGTACCATTTCAGTAAGGATTCTTCAACAAATTGCAAAGATTGCAAAGATTTCAGCTCGTGAAGGACATTGGAGCTCATATTGAAGCTTTATTTTGTGGCTTTCCTTCAAGAGGCTTGAATATTTGGTATTCAAGTGTTCAAGCAAGCTTGGGGTATTGATTATTCACGGATTTGATAATATTGGAGCTCATATGGACTGATTTTATGGATATTTCAAGCTTTATGGTAGATTCATGATGGATTATGGAAAATTCTTCAATCAATGGGATTGGAGCTGACATTTATCATCCTCTTCAAGCTTAATCAAGGTATTTCTCTTTCTTAATCTCTGAAATCTCTCAATAATCCACTTACTAATGCTTTTCCACTTGTTGATGAGAGATTATTGATCAATTAATTCTCTGAATTGATCAATAGATCACTAATTAGTATTATTCCCATTAATCTCTTTCATTGAATTTCAATATTGATTCAATCATAATCTCATCATAGGTATCATTTGCCAAGTTTGATGCATAACCTTGACTTGTTTGGTTGAATTCTTTTTCCCAAGATGAAAATTTGTAAAAGGGTAAGTACTAGCAATCAGTGAGTCACTGATTTGCATCGGTAAGACCCTCATCCTATCCAAGTTTTCAAGAATTCATCCAATTGCATCTCATGAAACGAGCTGAATGAATATTTCAGCAATGCATTTCATGCTAATTGATTAGCATAGAATGTTACTGCCATGTTGTTATACCCATCGAGGAAAAAGGTGGATCCCATGGGAGATAGAGGGACAAAAGAGAGGTGACCCTCCCTCACTATCGAAGTTCCCAAAGGGGTGCAATCAATTGACCCGGGGAGAACTTTGCCCACCTCCCAGTGCTTCGGTGCCCATGTAGGGAGCTCGTCCTACTGTTTTATCCCTCACACAGGTAAAACGAGTGGAGAATTGAAGATTGAAGAGTTTCCAAAGGCTCAAGTACCTTCAGGATCAAAACAGGGTAAAACAAGGATTTTACAAGACACTATAGGGTATTTACAGGTTCATATAGGTACCAACTTCATTATTGAAGTATAGATGCAAGTACTACAGAGTACCCACAGGTCCTACTCAGCCTTTTACAGGGTTTGGTAGATATTTGGGGTTACTAATTTACCTTATAGGGTGGAAACAGGGCATTCACTGGTTAAAACAGGGTGTAGACCTGGACAGTTTAGACTCAAATATTGAGTTGTAAAATTTTCTATCCTAAACTTGTTATAGCTTGCTATAGCTCATCTCGAAGAGGGAATTCTTAGCTTTGATTCGAACTAAAAAAATTTGGAATCGGAGTTTCCTAGCCCAAGTTATAGCCATTTTTCTGACAAGGGGTACTACAAGATTGCACTATTATGGCAAGGCATAAAGGCAAAAATAAGGTCCAAGATGGTTATGCTCGGCAAATCAGAAATTCCATTTTGGAGAATGTACCCCAAGAGAGGCATGAAGAGCCTCAATAACATGGGGAAATTAGTGCACTTAATGATACCTTGTGTGCACATGAACAAAGGCATAGAGATCGTCATGAGGCCCTATTATCAAGAATGGAGCAAATGGTTTTATCTACTGATCAAACGAAGTCTTGTATTGAGAAATTAGTGGATTCAACAACTCAAACAAAGGCTTCTATTGACAAGTTGGTGGAATCCAATGCTCAAATTATGGCTCAATTTCTCCCAATGGATGCAAATGCAAATGGGATCTAAAGAAGTGAAGGAGAAAGCTTTTTCAAACAGTGAGCCTTCAGTTCCACTTCAGCCACCTAATGAAAATGGTCATGGTCATGGAATTATTGGATGAAGAGGCATCTCAAATAGCCAATATGAAGTAGGTGAGACTTCACAAAGGCATGATGACTATTTGGGCAGTTTGAATGGAGCCAAATCTTAAGATTTTGGGCTGAATACTCAACTTTCTAAGGGACATCTACCAACAGGAAGATTGCATACTAGTTCTCAACCACCTATTGGGAGATTTCTATCTCAATTTGGGGGTTCAATGCCTAGTACTCATGATTAGTCTATTTTGGGACAGCGGCCATTCCATGAAAGAGAGCTAAAAGACAAGATTATTTTAGCCAAGTTCAATGGTCAGTCATCTTTACCATCTGATTTAGAGGAGTGGACACCTAAGATGGAATCTTACTTTGACATATTTTCCAAAACAGATGACATGAAGATTCATTTTGCTTCTTTGCATTTGGAAGGATTTGCGTATACTTGGTGGAGGTATATAAAAAGGGAAAACATACTTGTGGAGAATTAGGAAGCTTTCAAGGCACTTATGGCTGAAGTATTTGTCTCCCCTCTTGAAAAAGAGAAATTGGCACGGAGATGGTATGGTTTGGAACAAAGAGGCCTAAGTGTAAGAGAGTACACTAACCAATTTCTCAACCTAACCATGTATGTAGAGAGCATCAGTGATGAAACTAAGCTCCACAAGTACATATATGGTTTAGAGCCATCTTTATCAGCTGATGTCATGGCACAAAACCCTACTTCTCTCTTTAAGGCTATTGAGCTTGCGGAGCGCTATGGAAGGAAATATTTAAGAGAATCTTCATTTCAGCTTGGTTTTGGACAGCCAAGGACTGTTTTAAAACAAGAGCAAGTTGGTAATATTTATGGTAGCAATCATGTGTCAAATGGGGGCTTAAGAGTGCCAACTTATCCACCATTCAATGCTTCGAAACCTCAAAGCAATTTTAGGATAGCAAGCAGTCCTAGAGTTGACTTCAAACAAAAATTAGGCACAATAAAAACTATTCTAAAACAGCATGTTGTCCTAACTCGGTCTGCACCAAAACTAGCTCCATAATTAATAGGCTTCAACCACTAACATATACCTTAAGAAAGGAAACTCATCCAATATAGAATTAGGCCTCCAAGAAGCTTCCTCAGGTGGTGAACCTCTCCATTTGATTAAATATTCCATGATAGAATGAGATCGAAGCTTCTTCTCACGCTGACCTATGACAGCCTCTGGGATGTACTGAATAAGACCTTCTTCATCAATAGGTGGCAGCTCATCAATTGTATCAACTAGATCACCATAGAAAGGCTTGAGCTGACTAACATGGAAGACATTATGAATCTTTGTAGAGGAGGGCAACTCCAACCTATATGCCAAGTCTCCAATGTGCTTTAGGATCCGATGGGGACCATAAAATCTGTGAGCAAGCTTGTTACTAGATCCATCTTTCAAAGTGGAATACCTAGACTTGGGCACCTTCAATAACACCAACTCTCCTTCTTGGAACTCTAAAGGCCGCCTCTTCTCATCAACATACATCTTCATTTGGTCTTGAGCTTTCCTCAAGTTCATATTACATTGCTGAAGAAGGGTTTGCATTCTTTCCAACTCTTCTTTCCCATGAGGATTGATTCTTTCATTAAAGATGACTGTGTGGGCAAGGGCACCTTATAGCCATACATAGCCTCAAAGGGTGAAACTCCAATACTAGCATGAGTAGAGTTGTTGTAGGCAAACTCAACCAAGTGTAACCAAGAAGCCCATGAATTTTGGACATCATAGCAAAAATGGCGAAGATAAGTTTCCAACCATTTATTAGCCCTTTCTGTCTGTCCATTTGTTTGTGGATGATAGGATGTAGATGGAGCCAATTTAGTGCCCATAGATGTGAACACCACCTGCCAAAAGTTACTCGTGAACTTTGAGTCTCTATCATGAACAATCACCTACAATAATCCATGTAGTCTAAAAATATGCTCCATAAACTGACTGGCCACTTGAGAGGCAGTAGACCGGGTCTTGGTTGGAACGAAATGGGTTGTCTTGGTGAGTCTATCCACCACCACATATATACTATTCCATCCCTTCTTGGTAGTAGGCAAGCCAGTAATGTGCATCCATTTGCCTGTAGGAATGGGTAATGGCTGCAACAAACCACCTAGCTTATGAGTGTTGTCCTTATTCAGTTGACAAGGCATACACTTCATGACAAAGTCTTTGACATCTTTCCAATCCTTTCCAATAAAAACTTTTGTTGATCCTATCATAGGTCTTGAAAACTCCAAGATGTCCAACTAAAGGCGAAGAATGTAGTTCCTCCAAAATTTTCCTTGTAAAAGAAGAGGTAGAAGGAATGACAATCTTGCCATTTAACCAAATAAGGCCATTTTTAAGCTGATAATGCGAGTTTTCTTCCATAAGACCTTGCTGTAATTTTTGAAAAATATGGCTGAGTTCTTCATCCAAAAGATAAGCCTCCTATAGTTCTTCAATCCAATCACTATGTAGTTCAGTCATTGCTAAAACTTTGCAAGCCCACATTCGAGAAAGAGAATCAGCCACTATATTGTCTTTACCCCTTGTATGAGTGATGTCAAAATCATAATTCTACAGTGTAAGTACCTACGCTGCTTAGGAGTAAGATTGGATTGGGTAAGGAAATACTTAAGGACCCTGAATCAACTACCATACAAATAATGGCGCCATTTCTTTTTTGCATGCAAGATAGCCAACATCTCTTGGTCATAAACATTCATGGCCATTTCTTTATCTGTTAGCTTACAGCTTTCAAAGGCAATCACTCCATGCTCCTGTAACAAAACAATCCCAATGCCACGACCACTGGCATCACACTGGATGGTAAATTCTTTGGAGAAATCTGGGTATACTAAGATAGGAGCAAAAGTGAGGAGTCCCTTTAACTGGTTGAAGCTACTATCTATAAGAGCATCCCAAAAGAAAGTCTCTTTCTTCAACATGTCAGTCAAAGGAGCTGCAATAGCCGCATAATGCTTGATGAATCGGTGATAGAATGAAGATAGACCAAGAAATCCTCCAAGAGAAGTAGTAGTAGTGGGTGGTGTTGGCCAATCTTTTATACATTGCACCTTCTTAGGGTCAGCCTGTATCCCTTTTTCACTAAAGCATGTGATGTCTCAATACATCAAAAACCCTCATATGTGCTAAGTGATCTTGTAAAGTCTTACTATAAATCAAAATGTCATCAAAGAACACCAAGACAAACTGAAAGAGGAAAGGTTGCAAAATCTTATTCATCAGGCTCTAAAAGGTAACTGGAGCATTTGTAAGTCCAAATGGCATCACTAAGAAATGATAGAGCCCACGATCAGTCCTGAAAGCAATCTTGACTTCATCACCCTCTCACATGTGGATCTGATGATACCCTGACCTCAAATCAATCTTTGTAAAGAATCGAGTCCCCCTTGAGCTCATCAAGCAAATCATCAATCCTGGGTATCGGATACATGTTCTTCACTGTGATCTTATTAAGATCCATGTAGTCAATGCACATTCTGAAAGATCCATCTTTCTTTTTTACTAACAAAATTGGAGATGCATAGGGTGAAGAACTTGGTTCAATGAATCCCATCTCAAGAAGCTCCTTGATTTTCTTAGCCACTTCCTCCCACTCACATTTGGATAATCTATAAGGTGGCTTATTGATTGGCTTTGAGTTGGGCTCCAAATCAATAGGGTGAACTACTACTCTCTTGGGAGGCAATGAAGTAGCACCTCAAACAAATCCCTAAACTCCTCAAGAAGAGCTGTCAAGGCTGGATGACTTGCTGAATTATTGGACTGATCTTCCATCTCTTTATTCAAATGCAAAACAAATATTTGTGAATGCCTTTTGTACTCCCTTTTGAGTTGTTGAATGGTGATAAGCTAAAAATTTGATCTACTAGGAATTCCATGTAAATGGATGAGCTGTCCATTGAAGATGAACTCCATAAATAGCTGTGAGAAATCCATAGTGATTTTTCCTAATGTCATCAACCAATCACAACCGAGTACAATGTCTGTAGGCCCCATTTCCAAAGTAATCGGGTTTACTTTTGCTTCAAAATTTTCAGCCAGCTGTAAAGAAACCTGTGGACATATTTGTGTGCTAATTTCTTCTTCACCATTAGCCACTTGAACTTTAATGGACTGCTATAAATCAGTGGGAATACAATTCAGCTTGTCCATAATGGACTTATTCACAAAACTATGTGTACTACCACTATCTATCAAAATGAACACTGACTTTCCATGAATGTTACCCTTCATACAGAGTGTATTAGGGCTCTTAGAACCTGTCCAGGAATCCATGGAAATGGAACAACTAGTGGCAGCAAGTGGCTCATGATAAGTGCAGATTTGGTCCAACAGGGTCTGTTTACACAACAAGTTGTCTACTTCATTTTGAGTTTATTAGTTGAAGATCTTATGGCTCCATATACTTTTGAAGCATTTTTTATCATGTATATAGCTGAGGCCTACTCTTATTCTTCTATTTTAGTCTATATGTCAATCATTTTTCATACATTTTCCCATTTGTAAAGTTGTAAAAACACAGTAGTACTCTGTTCTATCCATTCTTTTCTAGTCTTTTAAGTTTGTTTTTTAGAGCAGAAACCTTTCGGATGGGATGGATTGTAAGAAGCTGGGAAGAATAAGAATTTAGTGTGCAAATAATATTGATGTTATGCTATATCACACTGACATTAGTAGAAAAGGAGAGGACATATAATTTTTCTTATCTTTTTGACACATTCGAAAGGGATGCAGGAGACATGGGAGAGAAGAGTACACATAATGTAGGTGTTGTCAACAATGTTATGACAGTCTTATTGCACTTTCATATATATATGAATAAAGAATATGGGCAGTCACTGTACATGGGCAGGCCCAAGGGCCTTTTACTGCAACAACCTCCCACTAAAAGGACAATGGGCTAGGGAGTGAAAAAACAAAACAAAACAAAAATATAGTACCTATACATGTACTTTAGTGATGCAGATGGTACCTATAATAACTTGTATATACCCTACAATGTCATGTAAACCCCCTGTTTCACCCTGTTTTGATCATTAAGGTTGTAACGAGCGGGGGACATAGGAACATGGCATGGGAACATACCAATCACACTGATGGTATATAAGGTGTAAGAGGGTAGGTATCACAGGAATTATCAAGAATCTCCCTTCTCACCTTCACAAGCTTTCATGGCTTCTTCTCCTTCTTCTTCTTCTTCTTCTTCTTCTTCTTCTTCTTCTTCTTCTTCTTTCTCACTTTCTCTCTCTTCTCCCTATCTTTCTCTCTCCTCCCCCTCTTCTTCTACAGCCTTTCTCTCTCTTCTCTCTCTTAGTTAGGTTAGTTAGGTCTCTTTCATTACAAGTGGTATCAAAGCTTTGTCTTTGATCCTTCTCTTTCCCATAGATTTAGGATTCTTACAGTTCCTCACAGTTAGAAAATCTCAGTTACATATTTCTCACAAGTACACAAAGAGTACTCAGGCAAGCTGTCAGCCCTCTTGAAGACTATGGCAGCCTTTCTTGGAGCTTTTCCAAGAACCATGGACACATCTGGAGGCGGGAAGATAAATTTGGCAGGTCGTCACTAATTTTCGTGTAAGTTTCTTGAGGGTTTTGGGCAAAAAGAGTGTAGCAGAGTTAGAGAAGACCAAAAGCACAATTACTTTTTCAAGAGAAACTTCTCTCTCTTTCTTCCTTCAAGCTGCCATGGAACCTTCAGCTCAAGAAGTGCAGAGATCTTGCTTCCCCATCTTCCTCAACTAGAATGGCTTGTCCCAGAGCTTTCCCCACTTCATACTCAGCATCTAGAGCATCCATGAGCCTTGTCTGCCCTGCCTGGAGCCTCCTAAGGCTAGCTCGCAATTTGCGGTGCATTTTGCGCTAAGTGGTCTGCTCTCTTCCTCCTGCTCCAGCTCAATTCCAACACTCCTTGCTTCATCCTCCAGCTCTTGGCATACCTTTGGACAAGACTTGAGCACCGATTGTTGAGATTTCCCACCATTCTTGGCATATCTCAAACCCTAATGTGGGCAGCGACCCCATGGCAGCCATGAAACCTTCAACCAAGCTCATGGCACACTAAAGCCCCTTCAATTTCTTACCCCCAGGAGCCTTGGGAGTAGCCACAAGCTTCAACAAGTGAAGATATACGACATTGAAGGCCCCCATACAACCACGGGTTGCAAGAAGAATGGCAACCACAAATTTCTTGGAGAGGGCAACCATTAACTCTTCCCCGAGCTTGAATAAGGTATGTCAATTGATTCTTGCTCTCTCTTTTACATCCAATTGTTGAGCTCATCCACTTGATGAGAGAGAAGGAAGAATTGCATGCCTTCTTGAAGCTTGAGAGTGCCAATTGAATTCCCATCCCCATTCCACACTCTTGAAATGCATGCATGGCTGAATGCTCTTTAAATTTCTTTCACCATTGATCAAGATTTTACTCTAATCCTTAACCGTACTCTTATCTTGATTCTAACCGATAAGAAAGAAATTTGTAAGAAGGGTAAGTCATGCAATCATTGAGTAACTGATTTGCAGAGGTAAACCTTTTCCCATCCCATTTTCCTTATTGATCATGCATATCATGAAAGGCCCGATCCTCAATTTGTAAATGCATATCATGTTGGTTGATTAATAATAAATGTCTACCATGTATATTCTGGGTGAGGAAAAGCCCAATGCCAAGCGAGGTGGCAAGACAACAGAGGGGTGACCCCCCCTTGCTATCAAAGACCCTGAAGGGGTGCACAACCTGGTCAGGGGGAACTTTACCCACCTCCCGGTGATCCGAAGCCCAAAAATTTCTTGCAAGTGTAGGTACACTTGAATGAATAGCCCGATCCCTAATCATTTACATTCCACAACCTTGTAGATGTATTGGTGATGACATGTATCACTTGGGAATGTATGGTGGATGTATGCAATGATGGGCAGGATATGCAATCAAGAAATGGTCTTAGCAAGAGAACTATTGATGCAAATGATGTATGGCTCTATGTGGCATTGAGAATTACCATGAAGGCCTAGGATGTCTTGAAATAAGCACCTCATCATTGGGATAATGTATGCTCATTGAAGGAGTTCTTGTAGGGTGTTGAAGATAGCCAGTCCCACACAGTCAGCCCGCAAAAGTCAACTACAGCAAAGCCTTCTTGTGTGACTGAGCATGGATACCATAGCTTGATTCAAAGAGGGTATCCCACCCTTCGATCTGAACTAAAAATCTCCCCATTCCTCCCTACGGTTTGGGAGATACGCCGAATTTTGTGCTCAGAGGTACTGTGGGACAGGCAGCAGTCCTACACAATCAGCCCACAAAAGCCAATTACAGCAAAGCCCTGATCATTTATTGTCAGAGATATTTTTACATATCCTCGTAGAGGGGATCAAGAGATTTAATTTGAATCAAAAATTTTGGCAATCGGAGCTTCCTAACTCAAGATATTTCCATTTCTATAACAGGGGGTCTAGTAGACTGCACTTAGGATGGCAGGCCACAAGAGAAAAGCAAAGGCCCAAGAGGACTTCCATCATGAAATAAGAGACTCCCGTGCCTCAATGAATGATCCTAGCTCAGCCCAAGAGGATTGTGAAAATATGTTTGAAGATGGTGCCCCCGAGATGGACCGCTTGTCTATGCTTAACCATACTCTATGCCAACATGAGACCCGTCATGCCGACCAGCATCGAGAGTTGGAACAATGCCATAGGGAGATGGAAACCCGCCAAGATCATCGTCATTTTGAGATGATGGCCAAGATGGACTTACTCATCGAGCACATGGGCGCCCTCATCCCCACCATCGCACCCTCCTCGGATCAGCCCAAGGAGCATGTCCCTCCCCGTGAGGCAAACCGCCCTCCTCCCTTGGAGACCAGGCGTATCCCACAAGGTTTTGGTGCCACCCATGGCATTCCCCATAGCACTTATGAGATGGGCGAGCCCTCCACTCGACATGATGAACCCATCCTTCCCTCTCCCATTACAAACCCTTCAAGCCCATCCTTGGGACAGCAGCTTCCCCGTAATGGAAGCTATATGCATACTCATGGGAATGGCTAGCAAGGGCCTAATGCAAATTTTGGGCAGCATCACATGGCAATTTTGGGCAGCAAGGCCCCAATGTTCAGTCCGGTTCGCATTTAATGCATGGGCAGCATGGTCATTTTGGACAGCAAGGTTCTAATGTGCAATTTGGTCCTCATGTAATCATATGGGCAGCATGGCCCACATGGAAATTTTGGACAGCCATGGTTTGGACAGCAAGGCATGTATGGGTAGCACAACATACATGGGCAACATGTAGCACATGGCATACATGGGTAGCAAGGCCCAAATGAGCTGCGTGACAAGATTGTGTTTGCTAAGTTTAATAGGTAGTCCTCATCCCCGACTGAATTAGAGGAATGGACCTCTAAATTGGAAGCCTATTTTCTCATTTATTCCTGTACCGACGAGGCAAAAATTATTTTTGCCTCCCTTCACCTGGAGGGTTTTGCCCACACATGGTGGAGATTTATTCAAAGAGAAAACCAGCAGTTTCATGATTGGGAAGATTTCAAGATGCATATGGTCCAAGTTTTTGTCTCCCCGGTAGAGAAAGAACGTTTGGCTAGGCAATAGTATCACTTTGATCAGTGAAATCTCACTGTGAGGGAGTATATCAACCAGTTTATAAACCTATCCATGTATGTAGAGGCCGTCAGTGATGAGGCCAAATTGCATAAATACATTTATGGGCTAGATGAGCCAGTCACTTTGTTTGCAGCCATAGAATTGGCTGATGTAACGTGCCCGCTCCTCAAATCACAAGACACATCTTAGCAGTCCATCGAGAGATATATCTAGAAGACACCGCCCGGCACTCCCAAGGAATGACACGGGGTTTGCCAACTAGGGTCTCTCGAGTATGCCCCACAACGGAACTTATCCGGCCGTTCCCACTAGGATTGACCTGAAGTCCAGGTTTCTTGTAATCGGGTCTTCCTAATAGCCTTTTAGCGTCGGTCTACAACTGCTCCCCTTTGCGCAGATACAACTGGACCAAACCAGACTCATACCGCACTTGGTTCAAAGAGAATGGGAAAGAGAGGGATGCATCACTCGACCTCTCTGCCCGTAGGGCATAGTCTCATTCCGGCCCCCTAAAACGGTATGAATCAGGGTTCTAACCAACATTGTCTAAGGTCATCATCCAACTTTTCCTAACATTCCTCGTTAGCACTTCCTTTGAGGAAAGCTCTCGGTTAACCGAGACCACCCTTACGTAGGATAGACCCATTGGTCACATCCACCACGCTTCCCTCGGGGGTTGTTTTAGTTAACTAATTACCTACCACATTATGTTTGACACATAAAAGCAGCTTTCTTAATTAACCCATTAATCACAGGTTCCTTTACGTAACTTAGGGCACAAACACGAAGACAAGATAACAAGATCAAACACTTCCTTAACTTATCTTCAGATTAATGTTTGTCTCCCGTCCATACAGGAGAATTAAGTGTCCCTTTCTGCCTCCGCAGAAATAATCCTTCTATATCTCGGAATACATCAAGTATCATGCCCGAAGGCTGTCCCAGCAATCTACAGGATTGCTGCTCCAAGTTTCGCCCATAGACTAGTACACGGGCCTCGAGATCCCATCTCGAGTCACCTTGGCCTCTTATGCCATATCCAAAGGCAAGGAATTTACGGCCAGAGCCTCCCCTAGCACCCAAGCATCCTCCTACTCCAAGCAACACCCACGGAGAGACCTCTCACGGTAGGTTAGGTCCATATACCCGGCGCAGCTAACAACCCCCTTGGATAGGGCCAGGCAAACAATCGGAGGTAACTGATCCTGCCTCTCCCCCCAAGCTTTTAACCTAAAGCATTAAGTGTTTTGCCTTGAATTAGTTCCTTGAGCAAAGAAGTTCAAACAATGTACCTAAGTGTACAATCACGATCATCTCAAAGGTCGTTTGTACGACCAACTGCTAAGGTGTGGTTCATTTTTCCCGAATGCTCCCAGCATTCAATTTTGGATCGTTCGCGACTTGGCGAGATCCCAATAATCTCAAACAAGATCATGCAAGAAAATGTTCTTGGTAGGTTAACTTATTTTGACTTGCTCTTTCCCTTGGGTTTTACCTTATGGTATCTTAACCCTAACTCAAAGCATTAACTGGTCAACCAAGGCAACGGACAAGCCTTATTCGCAACCCAACCAAGGGTCTTTTATTCTTCCAATTCTTTACATCATCTCCCTCTAACCAAGTTCGGTTAACACACTTGGCAACGCAAGACTTTTCATCTAGTCCTTCAGGATACAGTCTAGATGCATGCATCCCTTCCATCTCTCTTAGTGCGGTACTATGCAGAATTTTCCAATCAGACTCATCTTGCTCGCACTTGGGATTTGTAATGCATTAATACAATCTGTGATCTTTAACTCTTTTCACATTTAGTTAATGAGTAATTAACCCTAATGTGCAGGTACTTGTATGGCCTAAGTTTCCTACATCAGTGCAAATGCATCCTGTGAATAGAAACTATCATTTCATGTGTTTAGTTTAATCACGGATGCAAATCGTGATTTTTATTGGTTAATTTAAGCATTGCTCTACACGAAGCTCTATCATTTTATGTAAAAATTTATGAAAACTGTATCATTTCATGTGTGTCAATCCATGCAGAATCCAGTCTATTTGTCCACTTGACTCCCATGCAATCATCCCGTATTTGTAATATTTCGTACAACAATATTTCATGTACTAGGCTAGTCAATATTTCATGCAACTCGTGCACTTGACTTTTCATATCATGCACTTTAAGTATGGAAGAAAACCATGAACAATAAGTAATAAGAATAGCATGAGGGTTAGAGGACACCATTTTCGATTGCTCGATCTCCATGGATGCATGGACCGGCTCTAGGAGCCCGAACACCCTACGGGTACATGGTAACATTGATGGCAAGAATGTATACATTCTTATAGATAGTGGCTGTACACACAGTTTTGTGAATAAATCTACTCTTGCCCGTTTGTCATGTATTCCTACTAAATTACAGCAACCTCTTAAGGTTCAAGTGGCCAATGGAAGTGAGGAAATAAGCTCCCATGTATGCACACAAGTGTCTCTTACGTCGGCCAAAAATTATGCAGCAAAGGTGGACTCAATTACCCTTGATATGGGCCCCCTGGATGTTGTTTTAGGTTGTGATTGGCTACAGTAGTTGGGAAAAATCTCTATGGACTTCTCTCAGCTGTATATGGAGTTTGTAATGCATGAGCAACTTGTACATTTGGAAGGCATCAAAGAAATTGTAGTTTTTCAGCTTATAGCAGCAAGACAACTCAAAAAGGAATTCAAGAAACGCTCATAGATCTTTGTCTTGCATTTGCATAAGGATATTGATAACTAGTGCACCTTAGGGAAGCAAAATGCAGCACTAAAAGCACTTTTGGCTGAATATGAGGACCTATTTCAACCCCCCACCACTCTCCCACCTCAGAGACTGGTGGATCACCCAATTGACTTGGAGCCCCATGCTAAGCCCATCAATAAACCCCCATATCAGCTCTCTAAATGTGAGCGAGAGGAAGTAGCTAAGCAAGTCAAGGAGCTCACTGAAATGGGATTCATAGAGCCTAGCTCTTCCCCTTATGCCTCCCCAGTTCTATTGGTTAAGAAGAAGGATGGATCCTTCCGATTGTGCATTGACTACCGTGATCTCAATAAGATCACCGTCAAAAATAGATACCCCATCCCTCGAATGGATGACTTGCTTGATGAGCTCAAGGGAGCACGCTACTTCACCAAGATTGATTTGTGATCACACTGCCACCAAATCAGAATGAGAGTGGGTGATGAAGTTAAGACAGCCTTCCGAGCTGACCGTGGCTTGTACCATTTCCTTATCATGCCGTTTGGGCTCACTAATGCCCCCACCACGTTTCAAAGCCTAATGAACAAAATATTGCAGCCATGGCTTTTCCAGTTTGTGTTGGTATTCTTTGATGATATACTCATTTAGAGCAAGTCACTACATGAGCATTTAAAGCATGTCAGATAAATTTTTGATATACTAAGAGAGCACCGGTTATTTGCCAAGGAAAGCAAGTGTGTCTTCATACAAACAGAGGTTGAGTACTTGGGACACATTGTTAGTGAGAAAGGCATCCAAGCTGACCCTAAGAAAGTGCAGTGTATTCGAGATTGGCCCACGCCCACGCCCACTACCACTACCTCCTTGCGTGGTTTTTTGGCCTCTCCTCTTTTTATCGGAGATTTATTCACCATTATGCCACAATTGTAGCACCATTAACTGACAGGCTGAAAAAAGAGGCCTTCTTATGGGATGCTTTGGCTGATCGCAATTTTAAGCAGCTGAAAGAAGTGCTCACTTCAACCCCCATCCTCGTATGCCCCGACTTTTCAAAGGATTTTACCATTCAGTGTGATGCTAGTGGACGGGGTATTGGTGCAGTCTTGCTGCAAGAACACGGTATAATATCCTAGTCTTTGCTCTTCACTTATCACAATCATCCATGTAATCTTATTAATTATTTAGTAGAGTTTGTATAATTGTTTTGGTTCAACTTGCTCTAATCACTATGAAGGCTACTATCACTTGGAGCCATTTTGTGCAATAATATACTAGATACCCTCACATCTTCTAGAATTTTAACACTCAACTAGTGTAGGTAACTTGGAGAGTAGGATTAGACCTTTAGCCTTTCAACTCACAAAACCTTGATCTAGTCTCAATTCATGTAACCTTGTTATGATACCATGTTTGAAATTGGTGCTCATATAGAGTAGAATGCTTTTTTAATACTCTAGCACAGTTTTTCAACAATGGAGAGTACTTTCTAGTAATGCACAGAGTGGTTTAAAGTGCTAAACAGGGTGGTTTAAAGCACTGCACAAAGTGCTTTAAAGTGGTTCTATATTAACAATTGAAGATTATAGTAAAATGAATCAAGATAATAGAAAAGCACTCATTCAAGGCTTAATCAAGAGGATGATCACATACACAATGATCAAAGAACAAAAATTTGATTAATGTCTAATGGTAACAACCAGGTACGTCAAGATAGGAGGCTACAATCACATAGATTAATCAATAGGAGAATGAGCTCTATCCTCGGATCTTAAGTACTAAACTCAAGTATCAAAATAGCATTTACAACATTATGATAACCTCTAATGGGAAGGTCTTGGATATCTCTTTATGTTGGCTTTCCAATGCAAGTGACTATTAGGTAGAATTGTTATATTCTAGCACTGCATGGCCTATTTTCAATGACCATAACTTTTGGAGTTGATATCAAATAGTAATGAGATTTGATAGGCCAATAGGCCATATAATCAACTACAAATTTTATTTTTAGACCCACCCCAATTCATGATAAATTGGAAGAAACCAACTATTCATAACTAGTTGCTAAAAAGGTTGCTAATTTTTAGACTTTTTCCATGTATATAGGAAAGTAGATTCTTCACCCCCATGAATCCTCAATATCGATGGTTTATCCATGCCTAAAGGTGGTAAATTAGCTAGCTAAACATCTATGGTGACTTACCATGATGCTATTCTACCATGTCTTCATATTTATGCATCTCATTGGTAAGGTATTATTTCTCTATTAACAATTTTATGGGTGGTCAGTTAACAGCACCTTTACTTATCCTCTGGAAACCTCTGTAGGAAACTATGTGGTGGATCAATTGATTGTTGATATGGACCAATTTTTGAAGCAAGTTTGATAGAATATCCAATAGGTGCAATAACAAGAAAAGGAGGTTGGTAAAAATCAACATGTGTTGGTCTTTAAAGAAGGTCAATGGTGTTATCTCAAAATCAAAAAACAACTTTTGAAATAGTTTGGGGATTTTTCACCTTTAACCTACTATCTTAGAAGAAAGTGCCTTTCCACATTGTTAAAAGGAGCTCAGTGATGTGACTTATCAACTGAAGCTACCCTCTACTTGGAAGATTTCATGTTTCATGTGAGTAACCTATTCCTACCACAACCCCAGATTAGTTGGAGTCTTAGTTAGCAGAAGTTGACAAGACTTAAGAGCCCTCGGTGCTAGAACAAATGTTGCTTCACATGCATAAGAAGGGTACATTGCAAACAGAGCTCAAGTATTTGCCATATTTATAGGGTTACTACATGCATAAGACAATTTGGTTGGATGAGTCTCAACTTGGATGATAACTCTTTATCTTTGCTTCAAATCTACCAAGAGGCTATGCTGATTGGGGACAATCGCAATCCTAGTGGGGAAGAATGTAACACACTTGGGCATCACCCAATATACATGCTCACGAATCAATTAAAAAAATGGGACAAGTGGAGGTGGATGATATGGTAGGACACTCTCATGGAAGGTGAAGACAATGGAAAGTCATGATATTCATGATTATAGATAGCATGTCCGTATTTATTGAAGGTTGAGCTAAACTTCCTTTCCTTACAAAATTAGAATTTGCATTTGTTCAATGGCATAGCTATTAAAATTTTAATAACATGGTACCTTGAAAGTTGGTTGAACCGCTCACTAATGTGACGAACAACATCTATCAATGCTACATAAAGCAAGAGTGATTGTGAATGCTAGGAATGTAATGGTGATGATCATCATGGGAGATTAAGTGATCAACAATTACATCTTCTTCTCCTTCCATTCATGCAAGCTACGAGGAGCAGCAACAATTGAGTTTATTGAGTTGTCTTATGTGTGCAAAGAATGTCCAAAGAAAATTGAGATGGAGCAAAGAGCTATCCTATGTAGGACAATTAGTTAACTTTTTGCACTCAATGTTTTGTTACACTCACAAAGCTAATAATTGTACAAATCTCTATCTAAACTATTGCAATAAGGACTCAATGATCTCTTCTACGTTGTTTGGATTCTCTCATATGTTGTTGACGTGCATTAGGATTGTGAGTCTATTAGTTCTTAGAAACTTAAGAATGTCGAATCAAGAGACATTGTCAAACAATCTTGAAATAAGGACAAGGTGGTTCCATGCAAATGCTAGCTTCTTCAAACTTGAGTATGTCAAAAGAAAATATAAAGAGATATGGAAAAATAGCTTCACATGGAGTCAAAGCCAAGCACAATTTCAGGCCAAAGTAGTTAAGCTCACTCAAGAATTCCTTAAAAACACCAAAAACCAAGTAGCTCAATTCATAGAAGAGAGAAGAGAAAGGATATATGCTAAGTTACTATTCCTAAAATGTAATGACTAATAATTAATTAAGAGACCAAGAGGGTATGTCACTAAATTGATTACTTATTACACATTCTCTATTTAATAAATTTATGTCAATAAATTAATGACTCGCTTTTCTTTAAGTGTTGATGATGATATAGCATGGTCATGAGACCATTTAGAGACCAGTATTCCTAGTGCATCACTTAATGGAGTGATCAAAGCACTATGATGGGTATATCTGGTACAGGCAGTACAAGTTATGAAGAGGGAAAGAAGTGTCTGCCAAGTGCAAGAGTGTACACAAGAACCAAGGAGTTACACATGAATGAAGATGGATTGAGTTCTAAGAAGAGGAAGTGCATTAGCATTATGTATATGTATTTATGTGTATATCCAAGGACGCCTGGGAACGTTTACTTGTGTGTAATAAGCACTGCATTCGTTTGGGGTCATCCTCTCCCTTACAAGTCAAGGTTTAAGGTCTTTTCTTTCATTAAGAAAGACAAAAGAGCTAATTCTCTCACTAAGAAAGACAAGAGATATGATCCTCTGGAAGTGAGAAGAGAAGTGATTTTCTCTTTCCAAGGTCTAAAATGACACAAGCTTTTGTGTGGAATTCAATCTTAAGATTGAGGCCCAAGGTAATCTAATGAACTCTCCTTATCTATGGCTCAAGGTGGTTGCATGACCACAAGTTAAGAGTACAGTTTAAAAAGTTGTTTTTCTTAAAATAGACATGGTGAATCTATTTTTAAAATATCTCGCGATAGAAAAACAATCTCTAAAAACGATGCACGAGAGTTATCGAAAACAATGAGACCTACAACTTTCATGTTGAACATTTTTTCATCCAAGCAACATACACAAGATATCTCGAAATTGGTGCTGCATAGTAGATCCTAGAACAGCCACATCTTGTATGAAGATCAACATTTCCAATCTTGGCACTCAAGTCTCTCTCCAAGAAGAGAAGCTTTTGAAAGCCTATAAAAGAGGAGGCTCTCCTTGGGTGTGGGAAAGGTAAAGGAAGCATCGCTTTGCATGCATCCAAGAGGAGAAGAGAAGGTCCAAGTGCTACGGAAGCTCTATTGAAATCAAGTTCCAAGAGGAGAAGAGAAGGTGCAAGAGCTGCAAAAGCTCTGTTGAAATCAAGTTCCAAGAGGAGAAGAAAATGTGCAAGTGCTGCGGAAGCTCTGCTAAAATCAAGCTCCAAGAGGAGAGCCCTACACATATTGTGTAGGAGAGAAGGAGACTCAAGAAGGATCAAAATGTGCCAACTTCCAAGTTGTGCAAGTGTTAGTCAGTTGTATACTATGCAAGGGACCATGATCTTGTTCCCAAGATCTACAAGTAAGAACTGCTTTATGTGTAACGGAGGAAATTACTCCTTGTCAATAATATAACTCCACAAGGGGGGAACTGGCCCATCTTCTAGTCCCTAGTGTGTTGTCAATCTCTCTCTCTCTCTCTCTCTCTCTCTCTCTCTCTCTCTCTCTCTCTCTCTCTCTCTCTCTCTCTCTCTCTCTCTCTCTCTCTCTCTCTACATTTTTCTTTTCTCCCATATGTTCTCTCTCTATGCCAGCACAATATTTACCATATTTCTTTTAAGTATATAAGAAAGTCGAGCATGTATCTCGAATCTTATAACAATGGTATCAGAGTAGGTCTCTTTGCTTTTCTCAAAGTAAAGGCGATCCTTGCAAGAAGAAGGTAAAGATGACAATTGATGAAGTGCCTACAAGTGAGCAATTACATGCTCAATTGACAGAGTATCATAGCTTGTTGGAGATTCTCGAAGTACGTCAATTGATTGACAAATTAAGGGCAAGGGAAGAAGCTACTTATGAAGGACTGAATCCTACAAAAGATGGTGATACTGGAGGAAACACCATTGCACCAATTGATGGTGAAGATGCAAAGCATCCAATTGCTAAGAAGCTTCCTAGAAGGAAGAAGGACTTTTGGGTCAAGAAGAGTAAAAAGACCTCACCTCAAGTGAGGTGGATAAGGAGGGAGTCATCTCCCTCAGCAATCAGCTACTCCCCTGATTACTCAAGTTCCTCCTCCTCCTCATCATCTTCTAGTTTCTACTCTCTTGGTTCTAAGTCTTGTGCAATCCGCAAACAGACAAAGAGGGACCATAAGAGGAGCAAGCTTAAGAAGACTAAGACTTTCAAGTCTGGGGATAAGGACATAAAGTTTGACTCTTACTATGGTAAGAGAGATCCTGCTAAGGCGTTAGCCTTTGTCAAGCAATTTGAAGTTGCTTTTTCTGATGGTAATTTCTCATAAAAGTCCAAGCTCAGGCATGTAGGTATGCACTTGAAAGACACCGCTAGCAATTAGTGGTTGACTCTCATTTTGGAGAGAAGGAAACCTACGACTTTGGAAAAGTTCAAGAAGAAGTTTTATGCTCAGTTCTTGCCTCCTGATTTTGAGAATGATGTCAAGAAGAAGTGGGATTGGCTAGGCCAAAAAGAGCATGAGAAGGTCACTAGTTATGTGGACAAGTTTTGGTCTACTCTTCTCAAGGTTACTCCTATCATGGAGATCATCGATGAAGAGAAGAAAAGGAAGTTTGAAGCTGGCCTACTCCCTCATTTACACAAAACCATGAAGGTGTATCCACATGAAACCTTATCTCGCATGATGGAGTCTGCCATCATAGCTGAAAGTTTGCATACACCTGGTACATCTCGAAAGTTGGAGATGAGTTCTTATAGAGCTAGACAAGAGCAGCTCTATGATCAACCAAGGGACAGGAATAATTGAAGAAGACCTACCGCTACCCATGACCAATATTCAAAGCCAGAGGGTAACAAGAAGAACCGCAAGTATCTCTCACCCTCTGAGATACAAAAGTACAAAGAGGAAGGAAGGTGCTTTCTTTGTGGTGAGTTAGGGCATATGAAGCCTAATTGTCCTCATAAAAGGAAGGAAGAAAATGTGATTAATGTTCCTCCTCCGCCATCCTCAAATTCTATTTCGGATGTGCAAGCTAACACTCATTCAAATTAGAAGAAGAGACAACTCTTAAAGGGTTGGGGGACACTCAACAATCAAGGAGTTTTGATACTCTTTGATCTAGGGTCCACATATAATTTTATGTCAACAGATATTACTGAAAGGCCACAAATTCCACCGGATCGATTGGGAACACCAATTGGATTTGGTTCGATATTTGAAGGACTTACAACCAATTATACTCCTATCCAGGGGAAGTTGAATCTTAGAATTGGGGATTACCACAATTAAGAATCTTTTCTACTTGCACCCATTGGTAGCTGTGATGTTATCTTAGGTATGCCTTGGCATTACAAGATTAGACCTCTTCTCGATTTTGCTAAGAAGACCCTTGCATTTCAATTCAAGGGTCGGAACATAGTATGCGTTACTAATGGTAGAGATTGGCATGTGCCAATGGTTAGTCATGATAGCATTTCTAAAGAAATGAAGAAAGTTATTTCTGCGTACATGATTTTTGTGAGAGAATCAAAAGAAGCTAATGATTCAAGGGTACTTGATGCCTCTAATGAACATACAATACCAACTAATGCTTCCAAGTCTCACACTTTAAAAGAACCCCTCTCTTTAATTGATCAAGTCAGACATGATTTTGTTAAACAATATGAAGATTATTTTGGTGATTCACTCCCAGAAGAGTTATCCCCTAAGCACCCAGAAGATCACACAACTGATCTTATCCCAGGTAGTTCACCACCTAATCAACCACCTTACCGAGTAAGTGCGAGTCAGCAAGAGGAGATCCTAAAACAAGTAAACGAACTGTTGGAAAAAGGGTTAATTCAACCTAGCTCTTCTCCATACTGCTCTCCAATCTTACTTGTTCAAAAGAAAGACGGTTCTTTCTGTACGTGCATAGACTACAAATCTTTGAATAAGATCACAATCACGAATCGTTTTCCTATCCCAAGGATAGATGATATCTTGGATAAGTTGCAAGGGGCTAGTATCTTTAGTCTCATTGATCTCAAGAGCAAATATCACCAGATACGGATAGCACCTGAAGATGTTCATAAGACAGCTTTTCGTACAACGTTTGGACTATACGAGTTCTTAGTCATGCCATTTGGTTTGACTAATACACCCACCACATTCAATCAAATGATGGAGAGAATTTTCAGACCTCACTCAAAGTTCACGTGTGTCTTATTTGATGACATTCTAATATTTTCACGATCTAAAGAGGAGCATAGAAAACATCTATCTATTGTTTTTCAAGAGCTTTGCAAGCATTGTTGGGGTAAAGGCGCCTCCGCCGTGCCGCCCCGTGTATTACTACACTGACAGTACCCGCCACTGCACACTGCAGGTGGCGGGTGCTCATCACGTCACTTTATTCTTTACATTCATTTTTTAGTGACTAGTAAATAAAGGAAGGCCCGGTCACACATTGTGACTGTTGGAGTTCCCATTTCTTGTCTCTCTCTTTCTTACTCTTGCTCTCCCGCCATAGCTCACGTGCAAGCTTTGATCCTTCTCACCTTTCAACTGGTATCAGAGCTTGGCTTCCTCTTGCTCGAGCTCGGCTCGGTGCTTCTCTACCTTCGCATCAACTCCCTTCACGCATTGGATCTCCATCCCGGTAGCCATATCCGATCTTCCCGAGCTCCCGTCACTCCTCGGCTTCCTGAGCACCTTCCTGGCCTATTGAGACACCTTCAAGGCATTGATACTGAGGTATTTGATCATTCTTTCAGGGTTTTATTTCAGTCTACAGATTGCAAACAGCAAGGGCAACCATGGCTTCAAACCCTTGAAGCTTATTCTCCTCATATTGTGCCTTACACCTATCAAGGCTCAAAGAGGCTTGTCATAGGCCTTTGATAGGCCCTTCTTGAGCCCCCCATTACCCCCTTTTCAGCCCATGTGGAGCAGCAGCAAGTTCAGCACCAAGAGGGCAGATTGCACCATTTTTTTCCAGGCTGTTAGCACTCGTCTACTTCAGCTCCACACTTGGCCATTGCTTCTTGCTCTCTACCTTGATCAAGAGAGCTATAGACTTCATGTTTGATGTCATTCAAGCTTTGGGCATTGGTCTTGATCATTCGGGGCTGATTTCTTCAGATTTGGGACTGTCATAAACTGTCATAACAGGCTGAAAACAGGGTAGCACCATTGGCATTAGCATTTGTTGCTTACACTCCATTCCGGTTGTGCTATTTGATGCCCGTATACGGTCTACATGATGCCTAGTGCCTTGGGAATGTATGCACATGATTATGCAATGATTTTGGCCTAAAATATTGGCTGATTTGGGACTGTCATTTACTGTTATACAGTGCTAGAAACAGGGCAGCCACACTTGGCATTGGAATTTGATGCTTATACTCTACTCCGGTTACCTTGTTTGATGCCCGTACGCGGTCTATATGATGCCTAATGTCTTGGGAATGTATGCATTCAATTTGCCCATGATTTGGCATTGTTTTTGGGCTGGAAATTGACAGTTTTGGACTGTTTAGAGCTGCTGTACATGAGCGGGCTGAAGCTCATTTGTCACATGTATTGCTTCTCTATCGATACCGGATGTATGCTATGGGTTATGTCATGATGTATTACACTTTGGGGATCGACTTCGAACTCATGATCGTGATTCCGGAATGCTTTTGAGCATCGCATTTGCTCCGTTGTTATTGGTTTGTCATTGGCAGTTTGGTCGACTTGACTGGCATTTGGGCCGCTTATGCCTATTGTCTGTACTTGACGGATAAGCTCTATGCATTACATGATTTGGTCCGTGGTTGATGCCTCTTAGTTCGTCCATGCTTGACAGATATTTTGGAGCTCCGATTTGGATGTTTTGAGCACTTCCGACTCACACGGATATTGACTTTGGCTTGCTACTGGATGTATTGACTTGGCAGAGATCTTGCCATTGGGATTATGTCTTGCTTAGTGGTTGCTACATCAGTTGCTTCATATATGTCATGCTCTTGGGAAGCGTATGACGCATTGACTTGGTCACTTGTCACTGGTACTTTGTCTTGGGTTGCTTGAGCCCTTAACTTGATTGTACGCCTTTTGAGCCAGTGGAAGCATATTGCATGCTTACTTGACCTTGAGCAAGGATTACATGCTATTGGAGCAGTCTATGTCATTGAGCAGTTATGGATGTATTGAGACTTTGGGATTATACTCCGACAATTGGATGTTGCATTGAGTATATGTCTTGGTTCACATGATGCTTATGAGCTGAGTCTCAATTTTGGATCCACTTTCTTTTGAGTAGACACCTATTTGTGTCAGGTTTTGGCAGTTGGTTCTACATTTTGCCTAGATTGTCTGGTGGTGTGCCTCTTACTGGCAGATGCTATTTGACATCTCTCGGTGTTATGCTCATGTATTTTCATTGTCATTTGGCTTTGCTTTGTCCTCTTTATGCCGGCTTTGGACCTAGCATTGTTTAGTTGACATTAGATCCAGTTTTGGGACAGTTTGCTCTCATTATTGCAATTCTGAAATTTATTACAGCAAGCATTTATTGGTGGACTGAGTAGTATTTTTTATGCTGAAATATCCTGATTTAGTGTACCACACCTAGTACTAAGTGGACAACATCTTTTGGCACACTTTTCTCGCCATTTGGAGCTCATTTCAATGGATTTTGGGCATTTTTTGCAGTAAAACAGCTAGCAGTTTTACATTGTCTGTGCATTTCCAGCCTGCATTATGGCATCCTCTTCGATTGATAATGCCATATTTAACATCACAAAGTTGGATGGTACCAACTACTCTTATTGGAAGAGTCAATTTTGGCAGGTCTTGGTGCAGAAATCTCAGATTAAGCCACTTCGGTTGAGTGGGGAGCAGCCTGAAACTATGGACAATGACGACTGGCTTGAACTCCCATTTCTTGTCTCTCTCTTTCTTGCTCTTGCTCTCCCGCCATAGCTCGCGTGCAAGCTTCGATCCTTCTCACCTTTCAAGCATAGACTACAAGTTAATGCTAAGAAGAGTGAATTTTTCCTTTCGAAAATTCATTACTTGGGCCATATTGTTTCTCACAATCTGGTGAGAATGGATCCTAAGAAGATTCCAACCATACTTCTATACATAAAGTTAGAAGTTTCTTGGGCCTATGTTCATACTACAAGAGGTTCGTACAAGGTTTTGCATATGTTGCATCTCCTCTACATGACCTTACTAAGAAGCGAATGCCTTTTCACTATGGATCAAGGCAACTACAAGCCTTTGAAAGAATTAAGTTTCTTGTGACTCAAGAACCAGTTCTCATAGTTCCAGATCTTCAAAAACCTTTTGAAGTTCACTGCAATGCTTTTGGGGATTGCATTGGAGTTGTGCTTAACCAAGAGCATCATGTAGTAGCATTTGAGAGTCGATGCCTCAAGGACCATGAGCTACATGCTCCAGTATATGAGAAAGAGCTTATGGCAATTGTACATGCTATGCTCTTCAAGTATGGAAGCACTATTTACTTGGTGCAGATTTTGTTATTAAAACAGATCACCAAAGTCTAACATACTTGCTCGTTCAGAAGAAGCTCTCAGAGAAACAAATACACTGGGCAAATTTCTTATCTATGTTTCATTTTCAAATCCTTCACACATCTGGAACTAAGAATGTAGTAGCAGATGCTCTATCACGACGACCTCGAGTGAATACAATCACAACTGTTTACCATAACGAATTCATGGATTTACCCAAAATGTATGCAACTGATTTCAACTTCTCAACCATATGGGATCAGCTTAACTCAGGTCAGTTGATTACACCTTACTCGATTCAAGATGGTTATTTGTATCATCATCAAGCAATTTGTGTAGCATTACCATTGCGACACAAGGTAATGGATGAAGCACATGCATCTCCATATTCTGGACATAGGGGTATTCTACCCACTACTCAAGCATTGGAAAGATATTTCTCTTGGCCCACTCTTAGAGCTGACATTGAAAGATATGTCCGCGAGTGCAAGATATGCCAAAAAGTAAAGTATAACAGGCATAAACCACCTGGTCTACTGAAGCCATTACATAATCCCAATGATCCTTGGGAAAGTATAGCCATGGACTTTATCATGGAGCTTCCTCGCACACGAGCAGGCAACGATGTAATCTGAACTATCATTGAGAGATTTAGTAAGCAAGCTCACGCGATCATATGGCTAAGCTATTCATTGCTCATATTTTCAAGCATCATGGTATGCTTAAGTCCATTATAAGTGATCGAGATCCTCGCATGACCAGCCTCTTTTGGCAAGCTCTCTTCGAGAACCTCGGGACTCGATTAAAGTTTTTATCCTCTTATCATCCTCAAATGGATGGACAGAGTGAAAGTGCTAATTCTATTATTCTTGACCTTTTGAAATCCTATGTCTCTGATAATCAAAGAGAATGGGAAAAGTATTTGCCTTTAGTAGAGTTTGCATACAATAATACAGTGCACTCTAGTATTGGTAAGGCACCCTTTGAGATCATCTATGGTAAGCCTTATTTACCACCCATTCTTCTTATGAAGGATAAAGTCTTTGCAGTAGATGAGTTTGTTAGAGACATTGATACAGCTTTCACTCAAGTAAAAGCTGCTATCCAAAAGACACAAGTGAAGCATAAACGCGAAGCTGATAAGCATCATCATCAGTTAGATCTCAAGTTGGTACAATATGTTCGTCTTAAGTTTGAGAAGGCTCACTTGAAGAAGCAAAAAGTTCAAAAGGGTAAAGTGGTTAAGCTTTCTAATCGCTATTATAACCCTTTCAAGATCACAGATAAGATAAACGATGTGACTTTTTGTTTGAATCTACCAAGTCACTAGAACATTTATAATGCTTTCCATATAAGTTTGATAAGTCTCTATATTGGAGAATCTCCAATGGAACCAATCAATGAAAATTTACTTGACATAGAAGAAACAGAAGAGTTCCTTGTGCCTGAAAGAATTTTACACCATCAGGACGATACTCTAAGGTCAGGTACGGTATTACGGAAGTATCTGGTTAAGTTTAAGAATTATCCCCCATTTAACACTCAGTTTATGACTGAGAGAGAACTACAAGACTTTCCAAATCTCCTTAAGAACTATGTATTCCCTCTACAGTTGAGGTCAACTATTTAAAAGCTAGAGGGATGTCACTAAATTGATTGCTTATTACACATTCTCTATTTAATAAAATTATGTCAATTAATTAATGACTCACTTTTCTTTAAGTGTTGATGATGATCTAGCGTGGTCATGAGACCATTTAGAGACCAGTATTCCTAGTGCATCACTTAATGGAGTGATCAGAGCACTGTGATGGGTATATCTGGTATAGACAGTACAAGTTATGAAGAGGAAAAGAAGTGTTTGCCAAGTGTAAGAGTGTACACAAGAACCAAGGAGTTATACATAAATAAAGATGGATTGAGTTCTAAGAAGAGGAAGTGCATTAGCATTATGTATATGTATTTATGTGTATATCCAAGGACGCCTGGGAACGTTTACTTGTGTGTAATAAGCACTGCATTCGTTTGGGGTCATCCTCTCCCTTACAAGTCAAGGTTAAAGGTCTTTTCTTTCATTAAGAAAGACAAAAGAGCTAATTCTCTCACTAAGAAAGACAAGAGATATGATCCTCTGGAAGTGAGAAGAGAAGTGATTTTCTCTTTCCAAGGTCTAAAATGACACAAGCTTTTGTGTGGAATTCAATCTTAAGATTGAGGCCCAAGGTAATCTAATGAACTCTCCTTATCTATGGCTCAAGGTGGTTGCATGACCACAAGTTAAGAGTACAGTTTAAAAAGTTGTTTTTCTTAAAATAGACATGGTGAATCTATTTTTAAAATATCTCGCGATAGAAAAACAATCTCTAAAAACGATGCACGAGAGTTATCGAAAACAATGAGACCTACAACTTTCATGTTGAACATTTTTTCATCCAAGCAACATACACAAGATATCTCGAAATTGGTGCTGCATAGTAGATCCTAGAACAGCCACATCTTGTATGAAGATCAACATTTCCAATCTTGGCACTCAAGTCTCTCTCCAAGAAGAGAAGCTTTTGAAAGCCTATAAAAGAGGAGGCTCTCCTTGGGTGTGGGAAAGGTAAAGGAAGCATCGCTTTGCATGCATCCAAGAGGAGAAGAGAAGGTCCAAGTGCTACGGAAGCTCTGTTGAAATCAAGTTCCAAGAGGAGAAGAGAAGGTGCAAGAGCTGCAGAAGCTCTGTTGAAATCAAGTTCCAAGAGGAGAAGAAAATGTGCAAGTGCTGCGGAAGCTCTGCTAAAATCAAGCTCCAAGAGGAGAGCCCTACACATATTGTGTAGGAGAGAAGGAGACTCAAGAAGGATCAAAATGTGCCAACTTCCAAGTTGTGCAAGTGTTAGTCAGTTGTATACTATGCAAGGGACCATGATCTTGTTCCCAAGATCTACAAGTAAGAACTGCTTTATGTGTAACGGAGGAAATTACTCCTTGTCAATAATATAACTCCACAAGGGGGGAACTGGCCCATCTTCTAGTCCCTAGTGTGTTGTCAATCTCTCTCTCTCTCTCTCTCTCTCTCTCTCTCTCTCTCTCTCTCTCTCTCTCTCTCTCTCTCTCTCTCTCTCTCTCTCTCTCTCTCTCTCTCTCTCTCTCTCTCTCTCTCTCTCTCTCATATGTTCTCTCTCTATACTAGCATACTATTTACCATATTTCTTTTAAGTGTATAAGAAAGTCGAGCATGTATCTCAGATCTTATAACAAGGTATCACCAAACATGACTTGACTTTTTTTTAAAAGGAGAAAACTAAGGCCATCCAAGCTCTTAAATACACTAAGAGTTGGTGGACAAGTCAAATTAATAAACATTAAGTAAACATTCCAAAGAGATGTTGTATGTCAACAACAAAAAAATGAAAAAGAAATCATCCCACCCCTCTTGAACAAGAGTGCGCATACAACCACCTCACCACAAAACATCAAAATATTATCCCATAAGGACCATGGCTAGAGCCAAAAATAGCATGTCTTAGGCCCAAAGTCACACCCAAGGCTTTAGTAGAATTGCTTATGCTAATCTAGACTAGATAAACTTAGGCATACCATCTCTAGCCTTAAAAAGGATTAGAGCCCCAAATTAGATGATTTGCCTAAAAAGTTGTACCAAGAATTCACTAAATTCTTGATCCCTTCTCTACCTTACTCAAGCTATGAAAAGAGTCTACACTTCAAATCCCTCCTATTCTTGATTAATGTAGGGTGTACACAACTTATTCATAATAAAAATGGAAAAAATGGCAAAGAGTAATTGGAGACTAGCAGCCTATCTCACTAACAACTTGCCCATCCTCATTATTCTCTTATTCATGTCCGTATTTGATAAGAATGTTTTACAACACCATCATAGCTCATGGCTACTACCTTCTAGTTAATGGCTCATCCATTCTTGACTAGATACATTTGGTATGACTCGTTCAAGGCATCTCCATGCCAATTGGCCTCTTTGTGCCACTCTAAATTGTGGGGTTTCGTCTAGGGATGAGGTCATGCTACTTGGCTTGACTTCCATGATGGATGTGATAACATGCATATGGATTAATTTTCCACCAAATTTTTTACTTCTCCTACCTTTAAGCACACCAAAGTTTTGAGAGGGGGTGTTAGCAAGCATGTTTCACATTGTCCTTCCTCTATGTACATCTCTTGTTTGTGAGCATCAATCTAAGTCAAACAAGGACTTTGGAAGCTTCGTCACTATCTTTGTTCATCATTCTTCCTTATGTGTCAATCTTGTTCATTACTACCCCAATTGTTGGAACATTTCTCTAATGCCACATGGCAATCCTAGGTGGTAGCACGTATTACTAGTTGGATAGCATTTCATCATTATTCATGCTAGGTCAAACTGACTACTAGTACATTTTGTCCTTACTTTGGGCAAGTCAACCAATTTTAAAGTGAGTCCCTATTCATGTTATTGCATTTCACACTACTACAATCGCCAAATTGACACATGCCTCAATTGTCTCATAATCACTTGCTATTTTCAATCTTCTTTTGCCACTTTGGTGCACTTATGGACACAAAAGAACAATGTGGAAGGGCTATTTGTAGCAACATTATATTCAGCATTCCCTGCACACTTGGCTATGATACCATGTGTGCACAAAATAGAAGTAACAACATAGAAAGAGAGAGATTGTGAGAGAAGAAATTGCAAATGATTTATACAAGACCTTGATGTGGATAGGAAGGCTAAATACAATAGCCCTTGATACATGTAGATTAGCTATGTCAATGAGGGCATTGGGCCAATGAGTAGGGAGAAGAGAACGCATGTAATGAAAGGGTGTAAAGATGCAATAAGAGAGCAATTATCACAATTAATGGGAGACACAATGTGGCAACCATTGGCTGACTTGCTACATGTGTTCATATACATGCATAATCTAGCCCACTTGCTAGCCACAACTAGCAATTACCAAGAAAAATGCTATTGAATGATGGAGAATATTACTAGAAATTTAGAACAAACAATACACACATTCACGGTGTCATGAACAAAATGTTAGAGCTCAAACTGCTCTACCAAATTCTCATGGAGCCTACAAGCAAAAGATGAAGAGAAATACATAGGACAACAAAAGTGATACTCTTGTCATGTCTCACTTGATCCAAGCATGATGTTTTCACAAAGCCCTTACTAATCAAATGTCTCATCTCTTGGATGCTTGGATAAGAAAAGACCAAAGGGTTCATAAAAGGAAGATACATCTTGGATGCCATCACATATTTTTGAGAGCATGGAACATACCTAAAGAACCAACCAAGCTTTTGTCTTTTCAAAATCGACTTTGGCAAGACCTATGACAAGCTAGAATAGAAATTTATTTTTCAATCCTTATTGCAATCAATCTAGGATGGCTAATTTAGGAGCAAGTCAATCTAGGTATCCTCCAATGAATTTCATTTCCAATTCTCAACAACCAACCCGATGACACTAATACTACCATTAAAGATATCCTTTGGAAGTTTTTGGGAGTACTCAAATGTATTCCTTCTACCCTTCAAATCATTGGCCTACCACATGAAAATTCAAGTTGAAGCCTATTCCAAGAAGTGCTAAGATGGTTGTTGAACCAAGGCTCTCAAGCAATTCTAAAAGCATAGATATTTGAGCTACTAGGTTTCAATCATACTAGGCAAGATCAATGGATTGCAACTTAATAGGGCCAATAGAGGTATCAAACCTATTGTGACTGTTTGTACTATCTATTGATTAGCCTACTAGAGATCCTTAAAGTAGGCTATCAAACAATTGTAGGAACTATTTATGGAGCAAGTATAGTAATTATTACACACTGACCAAAATGGCCTAAGACAAGTACACCTAACCCAAAGACCAAGGAGGTTTTGTACTCCCAAATACTGTAGAAATGGCTAACAAATTGGCAATCAAATGGGGCCTACATTTCTTCATTTTTCTTATTAAAGCACGATCAATTTCCCTTTTTAATCGAGTAACTTTACTTTGATTAGGTCTAAAGTGAAAAGGTTTTTGGCTTGGCTTTGTAGCCTTATCAAAAGCTAGATTAAAGCTATGTTAATTGCTTTCAACTATCCAAACGACTAGAGTTCTTAGTTCAAATTCAAACTGCACCTAAACCATCACATTGTATCCAAATATAGGTTGGTAGTCCCCCTCATCCCCCCATCCAATATTAGGTTGCTAAACAAATTAACAAGAACAAAGAAAATTGTTGGGCTAACCACAAGGACCATCAAAACAACATTTAGATCTCCAAAGATATATCTAAGAGAACTTATGAACTGTCCCCCCATGAAAGGGATGTTATTAGTTCCAAAAAGCCCTATGGCAACAATTAGGCCACATATCAACTTATTTCAACATCAAAGTCTTCATTGGGATACCAAAACTCCTATTCAAACCCCCCCCCCCCCCCCCGCCCCCCACAACTAGAACAAGACTCTAGAACCACCAAACTTCTATGGGTCTAGCAAGACAACATATAGCTTGGTATAATCTCCCTCACATCGCCCCACCCAATATTAGGTTGCTAAACAAATTGACAAGAATGGAGAAAATTGTTGGGCTGATTTCAAGGAACCAAAACAACCATTAAATCTCCAAATATATACTTAAGGGAACTTATGAACAGTCCCCCCATGAAAGGGATGTTATTAATTCCAAAAAGATGGCAAACAATCAGCCCACATCTCAACTTCCTTCAACATCAAAGTCTTGACTAGGATACCAAACAGAGAATCGCCAGTACGCAACCTTTTATAAGCAGAATCTGATATACCTAGGCTACAAATGCTTCAGTATACCAAACGCCAAATGCCACCCTGGTGAAAATACATCTTTTTCTTTTTCACAAAAACTATCATCTCGCTGAAAATAGAGGTTCCGACAAATACCCTTAGTTCGCACTGCAAATATTTTTTTTGTTCGTAACACAATTCACAAGAGCATTATGAGAAGCTTGCCCTCCGTCAGAGCAGCTCATGTGAGCGGGCTTCCCTCCTGTAACACCGTTCAACCTAAAACGTCCGCCAATATCTCAAGCCAACATTTCAGATCGGTAGTTTTATTATCAAAGCCCAAATTATAGCACAGCAAAAAAAATGATACGGGCATTCTGTACAACTGTAGATCTGAGCATTGTCGATTAGACTACACTGTACAGCTTTAGCGGCAGAAAATATGCTCTCATCAAGAGTTTTAAAAAGCTCCGAGCGAGTGTTTTCAGCGCTTTCGTTTTTTGGGGAGTAGACTGCAGTAATCTTGGATGTTCACTTGAACGTCTTCATCTAATTCAATCCCCAGTTCTTCCTGCATGTGCAGAACGAAATCCTGATATTTAAACCTTAGATAAACAAAGATGTAAGAAGCTATGAGCGATTAAGTCCTTCCGAAAGTCGCTATATTCAAACCTTGGATAAACAAAGGTGTAAAAAACTATGAATTGTTAAGTCCTTCAGATAATTCAGGCTGAAACTACAATAGGTTTAGGTGCACAGAAAGCGTTTACCCGAAACTCTTTCGGGTCCTTTGGCAAGGCCTCCGTGATAACGTCCCATAGCTCTTTGAACATTCGCTTTCGCTTCCTCCATTCTTCCACCATCTTACTGAAAGTAGCCTCCACCTTCTTCCGCTCTTCAGCGTCCACAAGAACGGCTCCCTCGCGGAGCTTGCACAGCTTAGCTTCCATTGTTGCAACCTAAGATGCGGACAATAGGTCTTCGTTTAGAGAAAATGTTGCGGTTGCTCAGCTACTTTCGAGTAAATCCCCAACTAACAGCCAAAAAACGATGCTGGACCTCATCTTGGAGCTTTTGCTGCCTTTCTTTTATCTGTTCCATGGTAAGATTGGATTCCAAGTCGCGAAGCTCTGCAAATGTCAGTCTGAGCGTTTTTCCATTATGACGCAAGGCAGAGGACCATTTTTATTAATGAAAAGTCTGTTTGGCAACAGATATTCCGCTGCACGCAAAACCTCATAGTACACTGCAAAACCAAGGTTTAAACAAACAATCTCCCTGGCGACAACTACGTACAGAGTTGTAGTAAACTTACATTGGACAACAGACAAACACGTTTCTCAGCGAAGAGTCTTAATATTGTGAAAGATGGAGGAGAAAGTCCCGCGAAACGGAGCAGACAACATGAACTCCACACGAAAAACGACCTCGTTGCGAGATAGACCGGCAGTGAAACATACCCGCCTCTAAAGCCGCAAGTGCAGACTTCTCGACCTCGAGTTCTTTCTGAAGCTTCTCGTTGCCAGCTTGCAAGTCTTGTAATTCTTGAGGACTCGGGATTTGAAACTGGTCCTGCCTGGCAAGATAGATCTTCTGCTTTCCATACTCTTTGAATGAGACCTTACCAGAATCAGCCAAGGTATCCAACACCTTCTGAACTGTGGCCTTCTTAATCCCGTACTTCTGAAGCGCGTCTGCGACATTCTGTACATTTAAAGGCCGATCGTGCTGCCGACCACACAAAAGAAAGCAACCGTAAGTCTGAAATCGAGAATCCTGGAAATATCTCTTTGAAACGCTTGTAAGTCTTCAGGCAACAGCGATGTCCTATTTACCTCGTTGAGATAGTTCAGGATTACACCTGAAAAGAAGAGAAACAAGCAAGGTTGAGATAGTTCAGGATTAAGCCCGAAGTAAAGAGACAGTTCCGGACTGTGCTTGCTAGGGAGAAACAAAGTATGTTGATGAAAGAGCAGACACAATGTTGAGAGAGTCTTATCAGAAATGAAACCTGCAGAAAACATTTACCCTCTGTGCTTTCTGCTTTGGAAGACATAGCCGCGCCCCGTTCAGAACAGATGCCAAATCAATCAATCCATCGATCAATCTCTCTCTCCCCTCGGCCGTGGCCCCGTGTGGCTCATCCTCGCAGTTTCTGGCGCCAAAATTTGTTAGAACCTTTCTCCCTTGGCACTTGCCGGTTGTTCGTTTCAAAGCCCTTGCACATGAGGCAGTGAACTGTGGTTGACAGTTTTTAGACGTGTCAAAAGAATATTCGAATTCCGGAATACTTTGTTTAACTGGCCCTTGCCCGAAAACTACGGGGGAAGCCTCTGGAGTCTGTTCATTGTACGTACTATGGCGTAACTATGGCAATTGTGTATGTGCATAGTCTGATAGGCACTTCTACTCCAATTACAAGTATATGGTTGTACCAACCACACTTAATTGGATGGCAAAAGCGAGCACATGTGATAACACAATCCATTGTGTGTAAGCGACTCCTTCATAGGCCCCTCCTTAATTGGGAAGCCACTATGCGAGTTTGTAAGAGGCCTTACTTAATAAGCAGGAGTGAAACCTCGCTCCTTCCGTCAATACTCAATCACAACCAAGCAAGACTAGGGGAGGGTGTTTATTGGAACCTTGATATATCCCCATTAGAACCCCATCAAAATGGGATGCTAATGTAACACTAGTTGGGGTGTTTGTCACTTATTTCTATGAATCTAATTATATTTTTTAATAACTATAATAAATCTTGGCCATCAATGCCAATTCTATCATTGTCTTGTCCTATAGCATAAGCAAGCAATGTTAGTGCGATTTTATTGAAAGGGAGCAAGCATGTGAATTGACCGTACTATTCTTGCTTATCCTGGGGCAATCCCACCCTAAGTTATTAGGGCACAGTCACACACAAGAGAATGGACTTGTATATATCGGTTTTCCTTAAGCACCAAATTTGGAAGAGAGAAAATAAAAAACTTACATCTATCACCCAATAAACCATGGCCATATAGCTTTACTTTCACAACTAATGGGAGTACCCTCATTTTTTAGGGCACTTGCTTGAACCTAACAAATGAACAGGCAGGTGGACATAGTAGGACTTCATTGCAAATAGCTTTGGCCTCTGTCAACTTACACATTCAAACACTAGGGGGAGTGGGGGGAGGGCCTACAAAAAATCAAGATCATTGATGAGGACCTTTTGCCAGTATTAGTACAAGAAAGATGCAATAGAGTAAGATTCTATATTTCTAAGAATTCTATTGGGGCTAATCATTGTCCTTCCCTCAAAATCTCACTAAAACATGTGTTCCCATAAGTCCTCGTAAGGTAAGAAGAAAAACCAATAAAAACATTTATGTACCTTATAAAAGCGAGTATTGAAGCCCCACTACTCTTACAAGAGTTGGGTGCCTTGTCTTGCCTATCTACAAGGTAAATTGGGGTATAATCAACAGTAAGCCTTCCCTACAAAGATAGTGGTCATGCCTAAGGTGATATGATCCAATAGATCTATGTGAGAGAGCCATTGTTTGGTTAAAGTGAATACCTTGTCAAAGTTGATTCCTTAGATGACCAATGAGATGGCAGTCCCAACCTCAACCTTGCTAGCACCATGTTAGTACTTCCTTTTGAGGAAATCTTGATCAAGGAAGGTAAGGGCTAAGATAACCCCCCAAACCACAACCACGACCATAGCATTGGTAGGGAGAGTGACATTCCACTCTCCACAACGCCCCCCCAAAGAAAAAAAACATGGGTGCAATACATCCCTTAACTATCCTTGTGTAAACCCGTACAAGCATGTAAAGGAGTGGAAATATCAACTAACTACATGCAACAATTTTTTTTGGGGTTATGTGCCATGTAATGATCCTTGTGTCAAAGTTGTTATTTATGGAAAATGAGAGAGCCTTGTTCCGAGATATATAAGCACCTCCATGCATGTGCAAGGGCTTGGGCCCTCTAAGGAAGAGAGTGAGGGGATTTAATGGAATGGTGTATCCCAGCTACATAATGAGCTCCGAGTGTGATTAGAAAAAGGGGGGTAGACCATGTAGTAAAAGCTTTAGTTAGTGCCTTGCTAAGGTTAGTATTGTAGTTTGAAAGGTTAGTGTTGTAGTTTGAGAGGTGGATATCATGGAGGCTATAACCTTAGCTACAGTCAACCATCCCATCACTTCAATCATGCTCGGTGGAGTTGGATCACCTTGAGAACCTCAAACCACACCCTCTCAGGACGCAACTCTAGCTCCACGTCATGCCATCAACTACAACTCCCACCTCCATGTTTCTACCATCACTGCTGCCTCTTTCCCTTCACACTCCCGTCGCCTCACTACCTTATGACGGCCCACCGTGAAGCCGCCACTTGGAACTACCCCATGTCGTCTGGTGAATCCATGCCACTTGGTGAGGCCATGCTCCCTAGAACTGCATCATTGACTAAGCATCGATCATTGAGTCGCAATTGATAAGCCCTTTGGGGGTTATGCTCTTTGCCATAACTAGAGTGATCGCCTCGATGGATAAATAATATGACAAGATTCTAGGCCATGAGGAGCCTTGAAAGCACCATGATGACATGTAGGGGTTAAGACCACCTTAATCCTACCTTCACCAACCCTAATCCTCCCCCTAATCCTTACTATCTACCCTTATTCCATTTACACATCATATCTTGCCCTCTATACTACCATCTCGCAATCCGTCCACCTTCCACTGCTTCCTTATCATCTCTATCATTTTGTCCTCACTCCTCCTAGTACCGCCATCATTTATTCTTCCATCATTACTCCCTCCTCCAAACTTGAACTTATTATCGATGCAAACTTGTTTGCATGAAACAATCAATCCAAACTATTCAATAGAGTCTTATCAACAAGGAGTTGTCAATGAGAGAGTGTCAAACTAAAATTGTCAACTTGAACTACTAATGCAAGGTCAAACATGTCAAAGTTAGCCCAACCCCATCAATCCCAACTTGTCAACAAGGACTCTCCAATCAAAACCCATCAATCCCAAATCGTCAATCTCAAGTTGTTGACCTCAATCTCTCGAAACAAACTCATCAATCTAAAACTTATCAATGCAAACTCATCAATCAATCTCACTTGTCAACCTCAACGTGTCAAACTGAAACTTGTCAACTTGAACTTACCAATCCCAACCTATCAATCATCCTAACTTGTTAATCGCAAACTTGTCAACCAAAAACAATCAACAATAGCATGTCAATCTAGCCTATCAACTTGACTTGCTAATTTGTCAACATGCACCTATCAATCTGAAATTATCAAATTGAACTCATTGATGTGTACTTGTGATGAACAAGGACACATCAACGTGAACTTATCAATGGGAACTCATCATCATGAACTCATTCAATGGGAAATCGTCAATAGGAACTCACTGATGTGAACTTATCGATGTGAACTCGTCGATATGAATCATGTCAACCTAAAGACCTATTGATGTGACTTATTAAGCTAGAACCGTCAATTCTAACTAGTCAACTTGGAACCTATCAAGCCAAACACCATCAACCACCCTATCAATCTAAAATCCATCAACCTAAACCTGTCAATCTCAACTTGTCAGCCCAAATTTATCAACATAAATGTGTCTATGTGAACTTGTCAATATGAGTCTACCAATCCAATTGATTCATTAAACTAAAACTGTGAATTCAAACCTACCCTCCCCAATGTATCAAGTGAAGGGAGTGAGCCCTGAAGGAGTGGAAGCATGGAGTGAAAGTAAGAACTATGGTGGAAGGAGTAAGAGCAAGAAAGAAAGAGACACAAGATCCGGAAACTCCAACAGCCACAATGTGTGACTAGCCTTTCATTTATTCAAATATCACTGAAATAATAAAGAATGAAGTGACAATGATGGGCACATGCTACTTGCAGTAGTGTACAGGTGTGCGGATAAATAGTATACGGTGTGGTTACTGTCAATGTAACTAATACACGGATGGCTAGGCACGAGCACCTTTACCCCGAACAACCTCCCACTTAAAGGTGAATGTGCTCCTAGTGAGGAGAGAACAAGAAAAAAGTGACAAAGTACAAATGTAGATAAGTATAACAAGTTGAGGAAAGATGTCATCTCATCCAACACCCATCAACTTCCTAAGAAAGGAAAAATGCTTCGATGAGAGACTTTTAGTGAGCAGATATGTAGGATTTTGGTCATTTGAGATCTTGACAAGCTCAATGGACTTGTCCTCAATGACCTCTCTAATAACATGGTAATATACCTCAATGTGCTTCGTCTTTGCATGGAAGACAGAATTCTTGGCCAACCAAATAGCATTCATGGAACTTGAATGCAATGTAGGAACCACATCAATAATGCCAAGGTTTGCCACTGGCAGATGGCCTAAGTAGAGAGGCTCCTTGTAAGCCTTAATGGCTACAACATACTCTACCTCTCTAGTAGATAGGGCCTTGCATTTTTGCACAATGGACATCAAAGAAACAATACCTCCAATAAAGGTGAAAACATGCCAAAGGTGGACTTTCTATTGTCTGCATGTCTTGCATAATCAGAGTCAATGTACCCCACGACTCATCTATCATGGCCACCATAACAGATGCACATAGTTTTTGTGCCCTTCAGGTGCCTCATTATATGCTTGAGGACATCCTAATGCCATCGGTCAAGTATAGCCATATAGCGTGCCACAACTCCCACTACAAATGCTATCTCAAGACGAGTGGTGATCATGGGATACATTAGACTATCCATTGCGGATGCATAGAGGATCTTGACCATCTTGGCCTTTTAGTAATCAGACTGTAGACAATCGGCCTGACTAACCTTCACATGAGAAGATAAAGGACAGCCAATAGGCTTAACATCCTGCAAATGAAACCAGTCAAGGACCTTTTGGATGTACTCCTTTTGTGACGAGTAAAGAAGCCCCTTAGAGTGATCATGTGTAATGCACATTCCAAGAATATGTGAGGCTTGTCCCATGTCCTTCATCTCAAAGTTCTTCTTGAACTTATCTTTCAAGGCATCCAGCTCATCATACGATAATAAACAGCATATCATCCACATAGAGTACCAAAATCATAAGGCTGCCATCATGACCTTCTTCGTGTATAAAAATGGATCCATATCACTACAGGAATATCCTTGTGAATCCATAAAAGCATCAAACTTATGGTACCATTCCTGTCCGAGATGCCTGCTTAAGGGCATAAAGACTCTTTCTCAATCTACACACTAGGTGTTCTTTGCCAGGGTTTGCAAAGCCTTTAGGTTGCTCCATGTAAATCTCATCATGCAAGTCTCCATGAAGAAAAGTTAGCTTAACATCCATTTCATAAAGATTCAAGTCAAGCTGAGCAACCAAAGCCAGTACCAAGCATAGGGTAGTCATCTTCACAACAAGAGAAAAGACTTCATTAAAAAAGTCAACTCCATACTCTTGCTTGAAACCTTTAGCAACTAATCTAGTCTTGTATGTTGGCTTGGCACGTCCAAGGGTACTTTTTAACTTGTACACCCACTTGCATGGCAAAGCATGCTTTCCACTAGGGAAAGGAACCAAATCCCATGTATGGTTTTTCTACAGTGATTCGTACTTTGACTACATGGTCCTCTCTTAAGATTGACTATGACCTTTGTGCATGGCCTTAACATAAGTAAGAGGCTCACTAGCATCAGTCACCATAACATAATCCATAGAGGGCTCAAAACGCTCAAGTTATCATCTATCTCTAATAGACCACCTCAAAACAAGATGTGGGGCTTGTACATCCTGTGGAGCATTAGGGACTTGGGCCATGAGAGTATCAATTATTGTGGTTGCAGGCTATCAAGCTGGTTGTACTATAACATGAGGCTTCTCTTAAAATATCACCCTACGTACCTCAAATAACATGCTTTGGCTACTTATGCATTTTCTCTTCATGGAAAACAACATCATGGCTATGGATAACCTTCAAAGCCTACGGATCCCATAGGTGATAGCCCATCTCACCTTGTTAACCTCAGCACAAGAAGAAAGCAGAAGAAGTGGAATAGCGCAAGTCGGGGCCTAAAAGAGGTGAATCGGGAGGAAATCGGACACAATAGAAGAGGCAGGATGGAAAATGACTAAAAGTGCAAGGACAGCTTCAAAAATCAAGTCAAAGGCAAAAGTGCATTTTTTTAATGCAAGGCGCCCCTAAAACTGTTGTAAAAGGGCGCTAGGCTCCCTCCTGTGCAAATTGTAAAAGATAGATGGGCATAAGCAAGAGAGAAGGCAAATAGAAGGCACATAGAAGGAAATGGAAAAACGACCTTGTCACAATGGCCAATCATGTAAAAAAGGGATGATCGTCCAAAAGGAACTTAGAATTATGTATAAAAGCCAAAAAGTGAATGGAAAGCTCATTATTTGGTGTGTAGCAAAAGTGGACTCTTCTTCTTCTCTCCTTCTCTTCTCTTTGCTTACTTGTGAGTGCTTGAGGGAGAGAGTGTGAGTGAGTGAGTGTGTGTGTGGGTGGGTGAGGGATCTTGGAGGTGAAGCTCTTCATCATCTCCTCTCTTCTTCTCTTCTCTTCTCTTCTATTCTCTCGTCTTGCATGTGGCTATGGAGGATGGAGCTTGGAGGAGGAAGCTTGAGCTTGCATCACGAATCGTGGAGCTACCAAAGTGCTTGAGGGAGGAGGCACATCAAGGTAAGCTCACTACGCCTTAGTAGGATTGAAGGCGTGTCGGCTAGATGAGAGATAGCTATAGGTGCTCACTTGAAATGCTTGAAGGAATAAGTGGTCAGTGGGTCTTGGCGGTTGAGCGTGAGCTCGCCTCTACATTTTGGTTCCGTTGTCGGGACCAACAAATTCAAGCTTGAGCACTTGCAACCCGCACTAGGAGAATTCACCAAATGCCTTACATGCAATTCCAGACCTAAAAATAATGGTTGAATGGCCGGGAATAGTGCTAACGCACTTAGTAGCAAATTCGACACGCTTAGAGCCATAGGTTGACTAGCATACCCCAAATTGACATTGAATAAATTGAATGACACGTTGGAGACCCTAGTAAGCAAGAAGAAAGGCTAGGAGTCGAGCTTAGAGCCCATTCAAGCCACGAACACAAGCAGGAGTGCGAAAGCTAAGTAGTCATCATGTCTTCGCACTCGTACTGTTTTTCGGCATACTTGAACTATACTTAAGAAAAGCTGAAAGCTTGATTGCGCACGGTGCACGGAAAAGAGTACACACACACACACACAAAGTGATTGTAAATTGAAATTTGCTTCTAATTAACAAGGAACTCACTTAGATGTAATAACTTGAAGGAACCCACCAGTAGGAGAAGACCCATAGATATAGTTTGGCGATTGAAATCCCAAGCATAGGAGCAAGTTGAAAATGCAGCAAAGAAGCCACGTGCAGTAGGGACAATCTCCATCGGAGAAGTGGATCTACCCAACCTAATCAGTCTCATCGACAACCTGGTGGAGCTCGAGACCACAGATATGGCAGAGACCAACTGAGATGGTAGACGCAACGAGGAGCTTACTTTGGGAGGTTTCCTAAAGAAGATCCAATAAATGGTGAACGAATATGACACTCAAACTCAGCTAAGACCACCATGGCAAACCCGTGGAGGCGGTCATACCAGATCTTGAAGAGGAAAGAAAGCTGGCATGCAAGGCTTTGCAAGGGGCATAGTGGCTTATAACTAGGATCAGTAGACTAGGAGCTTACGCTAGAACATGGAAATGCGAGAGATCTAGCGAGTGCTAACCCTAGCAAACATAAATTGAATAGGACCTGACGCACACGCACGCGCACGCGCACACACACACACACACACAACACTAGAAGGAGACCTCACACTGAGCGAGCTTCTGATGAAGCGATTGCTAGATAACACAAGGAGTTGAAAAAGGCTCTAACCACTGCACCAATTTTACGAGCCCCAGACTGGACAATCACTTTTCATGTTCACATTGATGCTTCTAAATTCGCTAACTATAGGAGCTGTGCTATGCCAGCATGATGAATACAACTTAGACTATCCTGTGACCTTTGCGAGCAAACAAATCACAAATATGGAAATGAATTATTTGACAATAAAGAGAGAGGGTTTAGCCATGGTGTTTGATGTTAAGAAGTTTCAACATTATCAATTGGCTATGCCCTTTACCTTCTTTGTTGACCATCAAGCCTTACTTTACCTTGTTAATAAATTGTGCGCTACAAGACGCATAGCTTGATGGTCACTTCTACTTTTAGAATTCAACTTCTCCATGGTTGTGCGTAAAGGAAAGCAACATTATATGGTTGATCATATGGCTCGCATCCCCACGGGAGAAGCCGTTGGACAAGGCATTGCAGACAAACTCCCTGATGCCCATCTATTCAACCTATCCAACGAAAGAGATTTGTTTAGAGCTAATTTGACGCCTTATTAGGCAGATGACATAGTCCAAGTGCTTGAGCATGGACTCCCTACACGACCAATAGATAAAACCCGACTTAGATGACTCATTCTCAAAGTCCAACCTTATTAGTTGATAGTAGGCCAACTCTATCGGCTGGGGCAAGACGGATTGTTGCACAAATGTGTGTGCGAGCATGAAATGCACGACACACTTATAGAGGCACGCAATAGAATAGCAGGAGGACATTTCAGCGCGGATAAAACAACCCACAAGGTGATGCAGTCTCAACTATGGTGGCCTACTCTTTTCCGAGATGCGGCATGATTCATAAAGCAGACCATGGTACCAGTTTGCAAGGACAAAATGGAGTTGAGTCCAATCATTACAAGGCAACCATTCGAGAGATGCAGAATCGACTTCATTGGGCCAATCAGTCCCACAGCATAATACTCACAAGTAAAATACATCATTATTGCCACAAACTCTCACGAAGTGGGTGGAAGCATGAGCTATAAGAAAGAATGACGCTAGGACCACTGCCAAGTCCCTTTGGGAGCAGGTAATCTCAAGATTTGGCTTCCCCACTGAACTCATTAGCGACCAAGGCATGCACTTCATCAATGAACTGATTGCTCATCTCCTATCCACCTTTCTAATCATCCATCGGAAATCCTCACTGTACTATCCTCAAGCTAATGGACAGTCTGAGTCTATGAATAAAATACTAGTAAACATCCTGACCAAGGTAGTCTCTAGTTCGCACAGCGACTAGGATAACAAACTCATGGCAGCCTTATGGGCCTACCACACAACTTTCAAAATGATTGTGGGACAAACTCCCTTTAGGTTGACCTACGAGACTGAAGCAAATTTACCTGTAGAATTTTTCGTTCTTAGCATGAGAACCGCTCATCAAGAGAGATGGGATGGAAAGGAGGCATGGACAGAGCACCTAGTTAAGCTAGAACGCCTATCGAAAACTTAACTTCTGGCCACCCACGCATTAATATGCGAGAAGGCAAGATGCAAAAGCTAGTTTTACAAGCACGTCAAGTAGCACAATTTTGAATAGGGAGACTTGGTACTACTGTAGTTAGTCAAGGGACATAAGCAAAAAATAAAGTTTAGAGGGTTGGGCCTTTCCGAGCTCGCACCATCAGTTGAATTGGCAATGTGGAACTTGAAACCCTAGAGGGTGAGGGCATAGGCTTCTTCAATGGTAGCCGCATGAAGAAGTACTACCCTCCCGCGCACCCACTGCATGAGTTGCCAATACTGGAATCCCTTGTAAATGTGTGAATGGCCATTATCACAGAGATTGACGACGAGGATAAGGAAGCAGTAGAACCAGCCTACCTAAGCATAATGATCACTGCCAATCAAACACACGCCTTCAATGCATTGATCGATGAGGGAGCTGACTTTAATGTCTTAACTCACAATCATTGGACCCACTTTGGTAGACCACAATTGCAGCCCACCAATGCTAACAAACTCAGCTGATATGGCCGATCATATGCACTCTTGGGCAAGTGCAAGGCTGCAGTCTCTATCAAGTTTGAAAGCATACCAATAATCTTCTACGTGTTGCCAAACACCAAAGATGCAAGTACAGAATCGATGTTAGATGTTAGGATGACACACATTTAAAAAGCAAGCTCATTGCAATGTCGGCTACGAGTCCCAATATATTCACCTCGCCATAGGCAATCTACGTATAGTCATCGCTTTCAGCAAGGGTTGTGTGACTCCTTCAAAGTCCGCAAAGCCACCAATAGAGAAATTCACTGTCAAGTCTAAGGAGGGGGATCGTGACTTGCCACCACCCGCCAAGCCTAAAGACCCGCAAACCGCTGATGCCAAAACTAAGACCTGTGAATCAAGGCTTCAATGGATACCTAAACATCAAGGCCTGTCACCTAGGAGCAGATATCCATAGCCCCGCAAGACTAAGGCCCCACACTTGAAATCTAGGAGGCCAAAATGAAACTATAAACATCGACGTACGATCAAGTCGTGATGGGTCCCCAAGACCTTAATGCAAGCGCAAGGCTACTATGCGGGTAACACCTGGATCTGGGTACCTAAAGCCCAAATGGCCAAAAGCCCTAATCAAATGCTACCCTCAAGCTTGACCACACGAAACATCAGGACAGATCATGCACTCAAGCCATAAGAGACTTAGGTTGCTAAATCCATAGAACCTCCAAAGCCCAAGCCCCATAGAATCTAAAATGATCTATAGGCCAAAACCACAGCCCGCTACTAACAAACTGTCTCAACCAGGGCCTATTAGTGCCCCTCAAACCTCCAAAGCACCATTAGCAGTCGTAGTCCAGCCTATTGAACAAGAGGCCAAGCCACAACCTCAGAAGCAACTAGAGTCGCAGCCAATCACGTAGGCATTCGACCTATTGACATGGACCACTATGCTAAAATGGATTATAATCCAAAATTCTATGCTTGGCTCATGTAGACGTGAAGCATTGTGCATAGACGTTGAATGCCCTTAATCCGCTGACCTCTAATCCTAGGAAGGATCCTTCTCATTCTCGAGGGGGGAGGGGTTAAGGTGAAATCAAAAGGTAAAATCAAAAAGATTAAAATGCGCAAGGAGAACTAAAATGACTTAGTCAATGTCTAAAATAGATGAAAAATTAAATTGTGAATTGAGGAAAAATGTCATAAAATCTTAGAATGAAGGGATTGCTTGAAGGAAAAGTCTATTAATGTGCTTAAGCACCTCAAGTTAACAACCATGTAGTCTTTCTCTCTACGAGTAATTCTTTTGAAAAGCACTAATCGTGAATATGACTTCATGATAGGCACCCATCATGACATGCCAAGAAAAAACTGGCAAGTTGCCTTTCTTAGAAGAAGAACATGCAAAATATGGCCTCTCGGTGGAGACAAGGGCCTTCAACTAGTTTAAATTTCGACATGTCTTCAACCTAGAAGATGTAGCCATCGAAGAGCAGGCTGTGAGGTAGATCATTGAGCAGTACAATTTGCAGAAATACATGGATGCAATGGGCCAAGGGGTAGACTACATCCATTGTGTGGAGTTCTTACAAACTTTTCACAAGAACCGCATGTTGGGGGTAAAGGCGCCTATGCCTAGCCACCCGTGTATTATTATACTGACAGTATCTGTGCTTGCACACTGCAGGCAGCGGGCGCCCGTCACCATCACTTGATTCTTTATTCTTTTAGTGGCAAATGAATAAAGGGAAGTCTGGTCATACATTGTGATTGTTGGAGTTCCCACATTATGACTCTCTCTCTCTCTCTCTCTCTCTCTCTCTCTCTCTCTCTCTCTCTCTCTCTCTCTCTCTCTCTCTCTCTCTCTCTCTCTCTCTCTCTCTCTCTCTCTCTCTCTCTCTTTTACTCTCATGCCATAGCTCTCTCGTGCAAGCTTTGATCCTTCTCACCTTTCAACTAGTATCAGAGCATGGTTGCTTGAGCATTCAAGCTTGGTCAGTGACTCCTTTAGTATTCATTCGAATCCCTATACCATTGGTTCTCACTCTCGGTAGCCATATCCAACTTCTTCGAGCTCTGACTTCCCGAGCATCTACCCAACCTATTTGGGCACCCTCAAGGCATTCCTTCAAAGATATTGAAGCATTATTTTGAGTGTTTATTTCAATTTCAAGGTACAACAAGAAGGGGCAGCCATAGCTCCAACCATTGGAGTTCCCCCATTTCATATATTGGCTCCTGCCTAATTAGGCTTGATAAGGCTTTGTGTAGACCTTCTTTAGGGCCTACTTGAGCCCCCCTTCCACCCCATTACTGCCACATGGATCAACATCATCCCTATTTGGGCTAGCTTGAAGACTTGCAAAATTTTATTTTTTTCTTTAGCCCTCCCTTGGCACTCATTGGCAGTTGAAAACACTTCATTTTGCACTTGGGAATACCCCCTTGATGCTCGGCATTGGTGGTTTATCATTGGCATTGATTTGTGGACTGATTGATCTTAGTCCAGGACTAATTTCCATAGTCCACAGATAGCCACAAATAGTGTTACATCAGCACTTTATGTTTATGCTAGGAATAGTATTGGCCATTTGATGCCTGGTTGGGGTCTTGAATGGTCCCTAAATGTTAGGGGAATGTATGCTTATTGATTGGCCATAATTTGGAGCTGATTTAGTAGCATGAAATACTCAAATTTACACAGTAAATCATTGATATATAGTCCAAGGCTTATTTAGTCACTTTATTTATGCTTTACCTATTGGTCCACGGGTGCTTCCCAGGTGTTTCATATGACTATTGGGATGCAAAATGAAGGTTGGCAAATGCTTTGGATGGTTCCAGATTGTATTTTGAGCCTTGTTTGAGCTCCATAATGGTTGGCATTTACTTGACATTGGTCTACACTGGCATGCTTTGTGACAGAGGTTATATCTATGGTCTATGTATGACCCGTTTGGTATATGCTTGATGCTTATGTTACCTACACATGCTAGTTACATTGTTTGGACTTGAATGCTATTGGAGCTTTGTTTAGGCTTGACTTTGGATATTCTAGAGCTTATTTTGGTCTTGCTTTGGCTCATCAGAGATTGATTGGGATTGTCTTCATGACATTGGATGCTATCATTGGATACTTGAGCGCTCACATGCTCTGGATGTCTTAATGATGTATGATCTTAGATACTCCGTCATTGGTGCTCTTACATGCTTAATTTGAGCTTATTTGCTTGAAACTTATGGCTTTTGTGCCAGTGGGAGCACCTTTGTATGCTTATGAGACATTGAGCACTGTGAGTTATGCATATTTAGCTTTTTGGATCTTTGAGACTGGGATCTCCTCGTGGATGATGTATGGTTGATATACCTTGGTCCATGTAGATGTACTTGGGTTGATTCATCTTTGTATTCACTAAGCAGACACCGACTTGTGTCAGGTCTTGGCATTGGTATGTACATTTTTCCCTGTTGATTGAGGGGTGTACTGTATTTACAGACAGACTTTATCTGACATGCTTGGGTGTTGACTCATGTCAGTTTGACTATAACATGCTTTTTATGCCCGCTTGATGCTAGTTTTGCATTGAAAATCGGTGATTGACTTTGAATATTGGGTTTTGCCTACTGTCAGCTCTCATTGTATACTACTGTCATAAATTACAACAAGCATATATCTCTAGATTGTCATGTATTTTTCATGTTGAATCATCCTATTTTGATGTATTTTTTTATGGTACTTGGTGGGCAACATCATTAATTACTCATTTCTCACAATTTTGCCTTGGTTTTCATGGTTTTTTGGTCATTTTTTACATTTTACAACAAGCAATTTTTCACTGTCTGCACTATTTTAGCTTGCAATATGGCATCTTCTTCCACTAACAGTGTTATTTTCAACATCACTAAGCTTGATGGTATGAACTATGCCTATTGAAAGAGCCAAGTTTTGCAGGTATTGGTGTAGAAATTGCAAATAAAGCCACTAAGGTTTAGTGGAGAGTAGCCTGAAACTATGACAAACGACGAATTGATGGAGCTTGATAAGTTATGCAAGTCCACCCTCATCTTGTCTCTCACTGAATAGGTGCATTACAATGTGGTTGAGGAAGCACACAATGCTTGGCAACTTTGAGATGAGATCAAAAACCTCTATGACAAGCAAAGTCCTACAAGTCAAATGTATTGGCTGAAACAGCTTATGGATCTCCACATGAAAGAGAATGTGACCATGTCAGCTCATCTGAGCCAGTTTCATGCTATTCTTAAGAACTTGCTTTCGTAGGGCATTGATTTCAAAGAGGATGTCACTCCGTTGTTCTTGCTTGGAACTCTTAATGTCTTGGGATGTATTCTGCATTGCCTTATGTGCTTTTGCCACTACTCTGAAGCTATCTAATTTTGAGAGCTCTCTTCTGCAGAAAGAGATAAACCATAAGAATTTGGATGCCTCTCATGTGTCTCATGCTTTGATAGTTAGAGGCCGACATGATGGAAATGCAAAGAATGACTGTGGTAATGGCCGTGGACAGGATTTGTAGAAATCTTAGTGTCCAAGTCACGTGGCAAGTTGCGCAGTAAGTCTTATGGGGGAGAAATGCAAATCTGACTTGTCATCATTGTGGGAAGAAAGGCCACATGATCATGAATTGTGCAATGAAAGGCGCAAAGACAAGGGGAAAGAGAAAGTGTAGGAAAAGTCTTTTGATTGCAGCATAGTACGTTTTAAGTCAAGTGTTAAAATTGAAGAGATCAATGTTATGCAGCCCGAGGATAGTGATGGGGATTATGTCCTTGCGGCGGCTTCATCTAGTGCTTCGCAGATGAGAGAGATACACTCTATGTATGCATAGTGTTGGCTCTTGGACTCAGGTGCGTCCTTTCATGTGATACCTTGCCGAGAGTGGTTCCATTCATACCATTCTATTTCAGGTTTTGTGCGCTTGGGTGATGACAGGTCTCTTGAGATTGTCCACAGCGATGATGTTAATGCTACAATTTCCTTCTGGCAGTAGTTTTGTTATGCACGATGTACATCATGTACCTGCATTGACACGCAGTCTCATGTCCGCTGGACAACTTGATGATGCAGGATATCATGTATGTACGTCATGTACTTGCATTGACACGCAGTCTCGTTGGACAGCTTAATGATGCACGATATCATGTATCTTTTGGAGACTTTGCACGGACGATTACTCGTGGTAGGCTTGTGTTTGCGAGAGGTGCTAAGGTTTGCAACCTCTACCCCTTAGTTGTTTCTGGATCTACCGTTGATATCACGCTTTGTCTGTGGGGTTTTTACCTCATGTATCTCTTTGATATGCCCGTTTGGGGCACATGTCCGTTAAGGGAATGAAAATGCTTTCTGGTTTGCAATACTTACTACCCCTTGACTATTCTCATTTTGCTTCTTGTGATCATTGTCTTTATGGCAAGCAGACTAGGTCTACACATGAGAAGTTTGGTATGTCACACATGAGTGAGCCCTTGACTTTGGTTCATTGTGATGTCTATGGGCCCATGCCCTATTAGTAGGTGGTGCAAAAGTATTTTGTTATTTTCATAGATGACTTTTCACGTAAAGTATGGGCTTATCCCATAAAGCAGAAGTTTGATGTATTGGCAGTTTTTCAATGGCTTGCTTTGAGCCAATCTGGGGATAGGTTGAAATGCCTAAGGACAAATAATGGGGGTGGATATGTCTCACGTGCTTTTGAGCAGTTATGTGATGAGAGGGGCATTAAGCTTCAGTTGACCGCCCCCTACACCCCTCCCCTGAATGGTAGGGATGAGCGGATGAATAGGACCATCCAAGAGAGGGTTCGCGGTATGCTTAGCCATGTAGGCCTACCCCAACACTTTTGGGCTGAGGCAGTTACGACTACCGTGCATATCATTAATAGATCGCCCTGTAGTGCAATTGATTTCTAGGTTGTAGAGGAGGTATGGACAGGAAAACCTCCCTCTTTTACACATTTATGTGTCTTTAGATGTGAGGCATTTTGCCATGTGCCCAAGGACAAGCGTAACAAGCTGGATCCTAAGAGTATTAAATGCATATTCCTTGTCTATGGAGATGTAGGAAAGATAGGTTACTGTCTATGGGATCCGTAGGTGTGGAAAATCATCCACAGCCATGATGTAGTCTTCCATGAAGACAAGAAGCATAGGCAGCCTGGGAAGATAGTGCAGATATGCAGGGTTATATTTTAGGAGGAGCCACTAGCTCTCGTACAGCCAGTTGGACAGCATGCAGCAACAACAGGTACTCATGGCCAGGGTGTTGGACAGAATGTTGAGCAAGCAATAGAGCCTGCAGTGTGGCATTCTACTAGAGGTAGACACCCCCTGACATATTTCAGTCCTCGATGCATTATGTCTTGGTTACAGATGCAGGAGAGCCTTTCACTTATGATTAGGGTATGCACAAGGTGACAGTCACTCCTAGGAGAGGGCTATGCAATCTAAGATAGACTCCTTGCATAAGAATGAGACTTGGGATTTGGTTTCCTTGTCTAGTGGCAAGAAGGCTTTGCCATGCAAATCGGTGTACAAGTTGAAGAGTACCTCTGGACACCCCAAGCCAGCTTATAAGGCAAGACTTGTTGCTAAGGGTTTTAAACAGAAGCATGGAGTTGACTTTGATGAAGCTTTTTCTCTTATGGTTAAGATGACCACCCTTTGCTTGGTTTTGGCCTTAGTCATGCAACTTGACTTGGATTTGTATTAAATGGATGTCAAGATGACATTTTTACATGGGGATTTGCATGATGAGATTAACATGGAGCAGCCTAAGGGCTTTGCAGAGCCTGGCAGAGAGCACCTAGTGTGTAGGTTGAAGAAAAGTCTTTATGCCTTGAAGCAAGCACCTAGGGAATGGTACCATAAGTTTGATGCTTTTATGCAATCACACAGGGCTACAACTATAGTGCTATGGATCGTGCTTGTACAAGAAGAAAGCCCATGATGGATCTTTGCTTATTTTCGTACTCTATGTGGATGACATGCTATTAGCAGGGAAAGCTCATGATGAGCTAGATGCTCATAAGGCTCAGCTCAGATAGGCCTCTCACATACTTGGTATGAGCATTAGATGCAACAGGCATCATGGACTCCTCTACTTGTCACAGAGGGAGTACATTCATAAAGTCCTTGAGCATTCCCACATGCAAGACGTGAAGCCTATTGGTTGTCCATTGCCTTCTTGTGTGAAGGTATCACAGGCAGATTGTCCGCAGATAGATGAGCAGAGGGCCGAGATGGCCAAGATTTCCTATGCATTCGCAGTGGGCAGTCTTATGTATGCCATGATAGCCACTCATCCAGATATTGCCTTTGTAGTTGGTGTTGTGGAACACTATATGGCTACACCTAGCAAGAAGCATTGGGATACCGGGAAGGGTATCATGAGGTACCTGAAGGGCACTACAGATATGGGCATATGCTATGGCAGCCATGATACAAGAGTCATGGGGTACACTGACTATGATTATGCAGGACATGCATATAGTAGGAAGTCCACTTTTGGCTATGTGTTTAGTTATGCTCGAGGTGCTATCTCTTGGATGCCTAGGGTGTAGAAGTATACGGCTCTTTCCACCACTGAGGCCAAGTATGTTGCAGCCATAGCCTTGCAAGGAGGCCATATGGTTAGGCCGTTTGGTTCATGACCTTGGTATTGATGCTATCCCTACACTGCATTTGGATTCTATCAGTGCTATTTAGTTAGCCAAGAATCCGGTCTTCCATGCAAAGACGAAACACATTGAGGTGAGGTATCACTTTATATGTGGGGTCGTTGAGGACAAGTCTGTTGACCTTGTTAAGATCTTGACTAACTAGAATCCTGCAAATCTGCTCACTAAAAGCCTCTCTACAAAGCGCTTTGCCTTCCTCAAGAGATTGATGGGTGTGGGATGAGATAACGTCTTTCCTCATCTTATTGTACATGTGTACATGTTGTACTATCTTTTCTTTTTCACTCCCCACTAGGGCATATTCTCCTTTAAGTGGGAGGTTGTTGGGGATAAAGGTGCCTGTGCCTAGCCACCTGTGTATTACTACACTGACAGTACTTGCGACTACACATTGTAGGTGGTGGACACTCATCACCGTCGCTTTATTATTTATTCTTTTAGTGATAAATGAATAAAGGAAAGGCCGGTCACACATTGTGACTGTTGGAATTCCCACATTATGAATCTCTCTCTCTCTCTCTCTCTCTCTCTCTCTCTCTCTCTCTCTCTCTCTCTCTCTCTCTCTCTCTTGCTCTCCTGTGCAAGCTTTGATCCTTCTCACCTTGCATCGTGACATCGTGACCACGAGGGAGGGAGGAGAAACTCATCATGTGCATATTGAATTGATCCCAGAGTTGGTAGAAAGAGCATTGCGCCTCACGAACAAAGTGGAGAGAAAGTCGAAGAGAGATGTATATGCCATGCTAGGGATGGACAAGGTAAAGGTCCACACCAATGATGGCATCAGCTTGGTGGATATTCCAGATCTTGAAATCCAAGTCCAAGCCAAGATGGTGCATGTATTATTCTCTAGTCAGAGGTATAACACAATCATGGGCCGCATTAATGTCCCCTTGCTAGAGAGCATTGCAACATGATCACTAGATGAGGTGAACCTCAATAGTTTTTTGAGAAAGACCATTAAGAACTTGGCAAAGGCTCTTGCAACAAAAGGATAGCCCATAGGAGGAGAGCCCCTTGCCACTAAGGCTAAAATGAAAGCTTCATCTTCAAAGGCCTCAACCATTGGATTCTATGGGGTCCTTTTACTACCATCATCAGAGAAGCCTTGGGGCAAGGGCAGGGAGAAGGAGAAGGAATTGATGAAACGTTGAGCAAGTCGCCACCTCACTAGGAACAAGAGGCATAATCTAGTGAAAGGATGATGAGTGAGGATAAAGAGGACAGGGAACAAGAAGAGCAGTCTACTGTGGAGAGGCTAAGAAGACAAAGAAGAAAATTGCATAGGAACATCAAAAAGAGGAGAGGTAGAAAAAAATAAAAAGTGGACTTACAATTGGTTTGCATGGATTCTAAAAAGGCCGAGGAGGAGAGAAAGAGAAAGGCGAACAAAGAGGAGGAGGAGTTGAAAAGAAAGGAGGAGGAAGATATAGTCCTTGCACAACGCAAATCCATTGAGCAACAATCCAAGTAGGACAAGCTAGAGTCCATGAGCCCGCTTAGAGATGAGGGGATGGGCTCGAGTGCCCATGTGCCAGAACTCATACCACTTGTAGTACAAGAAGGCAAGGGCCCACCAGTGCCACCACCATATCCACACCTAGCTCTACGATCCAAGTGGATGCCAGCAACCTAATGGCTTGGGTCCAATACTTTGTGAATAAGGAAATGAGCCAAGGAGCAGGAGAAGGGACCCCTCTGGCAAGAACCAAAAGACAGGTAGTAGTTAGATGTCGAGTCTAGACAAGACCTGAAGAAACAAAAGGTGGCAACCTCTACAACCTCCATCCTCGCACAGAGATGCCACCTATGGAGTACGATGAATATCTCAAGGAGCTTCTCTCTCAACTAGAGAAAGCCAAGGAAGAGAAAAATATAGCATTTGGTAGATCTAGAGCAGAAAAAGAGGCCATGGCTGCATTTCAGTTGGAGATAGCCATGGGCAAGGGAGATTAGTGAGCTCAAAGAACAATTGTACAGGCTAAAGAAGAAGCAGAAGCCGAATAGCAAGCAAGATTGGATGAAGAGACTGGAGCCATAGTGTGCCTACAAAGACATAACGAAGAGATCATAGGGCTTTATGAAGACTTGCAAGTGAAAATGGACAAGATCACTAAAGCCATAGAGGAACTAGAGGCACTGAGTGAGGAAAGAGCACACAGGTACAAAAGAGAAGTGGAGGAATTGAAAAGAGAGGCAATCTCAGAATAAGAGGAGCACCAGAGACTGAGAAGAGAAATGGAAGATCAAGAACAGAGGCTAATAGTGTTAGCTTAGAGGAAGGGAGAAAGCCTCGAGGAGATGACGAAAAGAGCAGACGAATGGGCAACACATAATGAAAGACTAGTCAAAACCTTAGCGCGTCGTCTAACTCAGGCTGAAAAAGATAAGATACTAGCTGAAAGCCGAGCAAAGGTTGTCCAAGTGGGCTTCAAAACACAACAATTGCCTTCCTCCTCAATACACTGCTTGATGTCACCCAGACTGGGGAAAGGGAGGCCATTGAAACCATCAAGAAGAAGTTGCAGATTGCATGTAGGGCCCTGAGAGTAGGCCTGCCGATGCCACTACAACCTGTGGGAGTTATCTTGACCCTTGAAGAGCAATGAAGATATCTACTATTGACAGGCTTCACTCCACAGGAAATAGATGCAATAGGGTTCACGGAAGGGGTCCAACAGGAAACCCAGCAAGGAGATGAGACTGTCCTAAGCTTTGAGATGGGGCCCCATGAAGAAGAGCTAGCCCCATGGCCTCCTTTCCCACCACGGTCGGAAGACCAATAACAGGGAAACACATCCAAAGAAAGAAGGGCCACGCTTAAGGAAAAGAGAAAACAAATGGTGGAGAAATCAAGGAGAAGATTGAATGCTAGACCCGTATAAGTGCCATCCACGCCTATTCCACTAAGATAGGATAATTTCCCAATGAGCTTCCACATTGATTTGGTAATTTGGGAACAACAGGAAACTTTCAAAAATCCCTTTGATCTCAACTTCCAATTCCCTGCTAGTTCGCGCAAGGTTCTACCGATCAAGGTGGTGGAAGAAGTGATCAATATTGGAAGCAGGTTCGGGGAAAAATGGTTGGTTGAGAGACAACAGAATCCCACCCTTTGGGACACAGAGGATGCAGAATTTTGGAAAAACAAGGTTTGTGAGGTCCTGAGATTAGTGCCACGCTACGAGTGCCAGCCTACATGGAGAAGGCATATCTGTGACATAAACATGGACACTTGGGTGGCTTTCTGCAACACCCTCCCATTTGAATGCAACAACCTAACATTCATGCCATACCCCTGAAGAATGGGAGTAGATTTTGAACCCAATATCTACAACAAGTACGACTTTCCCATAATCTACAATGCGGATTGTACTAAGCATGAAGAGGCCCTTATCTTCACCCCAAAAAACCTATATGACTCTATAGTCCATTTTGTAGATGAATTCTCCTCGTGCCCTGAACCCTACATTCATTAGTACACGTAATTACCTTAGGCTACTTAGAATACTCCTTAGGCAAAATCCCACTCCACAAGAACACAACCTTCCACCCCTTTATAAACAATTGTGCCATGGCTCGATTGATAATGCACGCTGCCCTTTTCCCTTTGTTTTGTTTATCCCTTCTAGAAGATATAAATGATAGCTGCTTTACATGTTGCAATCATCCATTTCTCTCTACTACCACTCTGCAAGTCTGCCTGAACCTCAAAGGGTACTTGCAGAGTTGGTAATTCTTAAACAAATCTCTTAGGCCCCCTTCTCCACCTCACTCGGATGATGAAGCTTAGCTCTCTTCCTGCCTATGTAATCAAAAAGAAAAAGAAAAAGAAAAAATGTAAAAAAAATAGAGAAAAGAGAAGAAAAGAAACAAGAGAGAGAAAGAAACAAAGAAGAAAACGAATATGAAAAGTGAAGAAATCACAATGACATCTTACCCCACATAGGCCACAGTCACTACACAGGGGTTCTCAAGTTAGGTGCGTTTGGTAGCTTCAATCAACTGGCTCCGTCCCTAACCCGTAGCCTCATTTTTCCCCACTTCACACTTAGGGCACATCAAGGGCATGACATACCTAGGGAGGTAACACTTGTCTATGGTTAGACTTGTCACCCTAAGCTACACACATCGCACCTCCCTTCTGCACAAATTGGGTCCTCAAGTGTGGGACAACACCCAAGCTTGACCTAGCTCCCAGTTCCACTAGCATGAACACAATGCACCACATAGTAAGGTAGCCACTTCCCCTCAATAGTGCACTTATTCTCTTTTCAAGTAATGTTGGATGCTACAAACCACCAACATCGAAGGCCCCACCATCCACTCAACCAACAACAATCCACACAAGGCCCCATCATCCACGCAATACATTCTTGACCCCCACCATCTCAACTGATTAATCAACCCCTCCAAAACTAATCTCCACAAGACCCCATCATCATCGACTTGCACGACCCCCCTTTTTTTCAATCCCTGAATCTTCATCAACTCAGAACTGCTAGTGTCATGAAACGTGCAATTGTCTAGGAGGGGGGTAATGTTCCATGAGATATCACCATGCAACCACATGACACAGAGGAGAACCAAGGAAGCCCCCCATCAAAGAGTGAATGAAGAAGCTCATTTTTCTTAGGCAAGAACCATGGAAGAGAAGGCAAGCTCTGAAGAAACAACGGAGAGCATCGGATATTCTAGCAAGTGCTCGGAGAGAATGTAAAAAAGCACTGGATATTCTAGCAAGGCTCTCTCAAGGATGAGGGAGAACTTATGGGGGCTCTCGCAAGGAAAGCACGAGGCGTAATGTAATTTATTTTATAAGAGTGCCAGGTTTCCTCCTGTGCAAGTGGTAAAGTCTAAACAAACATAAGCAAAAGGAGCAAGCAGCTTGAAGGGAGTCCAAAAAATCTACACCTAGAAGGGCAAGGGGAAGGATCCGTCCAATGCGATATTTAATTTCAAAGGACACATCCACTTAAGGCCAGTGGTCCCTGACAAGGGCTTGCATACAAACTCAAAAAAGCCAGCCAGCGCCTTCCATTAGGAAAAAAATGAACTCACAAATGGGCCTTTTAGCCCCCCCTCTCTCCTCCTTAAAACAAGGAAAAGAGGAGAGAAGAATAGTAAAATAATCCTCCTCTCTCTTCACTTTTGCAATATCGTTTTTCCTTTTTTATATTATCTGCAAAGAATACTCATATTCCTTCTCTCTCCTCATTGAATAAGTATTTTTCAATCAAATTTTATATTAAAAAAGGAGTTAGTTATGGGAGTGTGGTGCTTCGTTTTCAATGCAAAATGATTAGTAGATACGAGGTAATTGATTTTTAAATCAAGAACAAGGAAAATGAAATTTCGAAAGTTCAGAGGCCGAGTATGTTGCAGCCACCAAGGCTTGCAAGGAGGCCATTTGGTTGGGCCATTTGATTGTTGACCTTGGTATTGCAAATGCTATCCCTACACTACATTTGGATTCTATGAGTGCTATCCAGTTCGCCAAGAATCCGTTCTTCCATGCAAAGACAAAACACATTGAAGTGAGGTATCACTTCATTTGTGGGGTCGTTTGAGGACAAGTTTGTTTACCTTGTCAAGATCTCAATTGACCAAAATCCTGCAGACTTGCTCACAAAAAGCCTCTCTACAAAGCGCATTGCCTTCCTTAGGAAGTTGATGGGCGTTGGATGAGATGACATCTTTCCTCGTCCTCTTGTATCTATGTACATGTTGTACTGTCTTTTTTTCTCTCTTTTTTCCTCTCACTACTCAATGAGGCAAATTTGCCTTTAAGTGGGAGGTTGTTGGGGGTAAAGGCGCCTCCACCTAGATGCATGTGTGTATTACTACACTGACAATACCCACACTTGCACACTGCATGCGGTGAGTGCCCATCACTGTCACTTCATTCTTTATTTTATCAGTCACATTTGAATAAAGGGAAGGCCGGTCACACATTATGATTGTTGGAGTTCCCACATTTTGTGTCTCTCTCTTTCTTGCTCTTGCTCCATCTGCCATAGCTCTCACCTACGTGCTCTCTTGCTCGATCCTTCTCACCTTTCAACCTTGAGATTAGAGTTTTATAGGAAGAATCCTATGTGTCAAAACCACACTTGGCTCGCTTACAGGTTTTGGTTTGGCCATTTGAGCTTGTTGCAAGTCATATAGTATTTGTTTACCCCTCTCACTAGAGTCGATTAAGTAGTGATAAAGTAGGTAGTATGAACTCTGTAATGAATGAGTCAATAAAGAAACGAGTATTAGAATTTCTCTAAATAATGTACAAGGGAAGACAAAAAGCTAAGGTAAGAGTGGAAAATATATTAGCAAGAGACGATATGCTCTAGAAATGTTGATGTCTACCCTGTAAACATAATCTCATTGTTGATTTTCAAAGGGAGAGTACAATAAAGACCATGATCTTCATGTAGTATAGTTCATGGTAGCTTATCTAGCCAACAAAGCTAAGACCCCAAAGTATTGGTTGGCGATATTCCATGCCACTTTCTACAATATGGAATTTTGATAGTATGAGAGATAGGCAGATGGAACTTTTGGCACATGGGATGAACGGAAGTAGTCTTTCCTCATCAAGTTCAAGCGTGAAGAATTTGAAGAATATATGAGGAAGGAATTTGTGAATTTAAGTTAGATTAACTAGAGAACAAGTCAAACCCTATGTCTCTAGGATGGAATCCATACTGAAGGGATGGTCCAACCACAACCTCTAGAGATGGAATTTAGAAGAGTCTGTTCCTTAGAGGATTGCAACTAAAGGTCTAAAAGTTTGTGGAACTAAGAAAGCTATCCAATTTGGCACGGTGTACTAGAAGGTGCCAAATTGCATGATGAAGTAGAGGCTAGATTATTTATGGATCAATAAGAAGGAGTCCTAATGCCCTCAAGGCCAGGAGCAATGTATCTACCAAATTCTTTACCACTATCCATAGAAGCCTATAATGCCCCCATATGGTGCTTCAACTCAAAAATGCCCTCAAATAGTGCCTCCAATGGTAACTCAACCACAATAATAATGGTCTCAACAATCAGTCCCTCAATGATAATCAACAACAACCACCTTGGAATTCTACCAATTATATCCAACATCCAACCCAAAAGAGGAGTCTTGAATTAGAATAAGAAACAAGGCCCCTTAACAACACCCTAGCTTATTTGTGTGGTGATCACAAAGATATCCCAAAACTTTGTATGTAACAATATGTGAAAGGCTAAAGGACTATTTGATCAACTAAATAGAAATATCAAGAAAGACTTGATGGATGTGATAAAACAAAATATCTAAAGACTCTGCAAGTGAATACAACTAGTCTCACTAATGCTATAAGAGTAGCCAGAAATACAATTAGGTCAAATACATGGCGCAAGAAAAAGTGGGACATCTAGCCACTTATTTTATCCAAAAACCAATAACTATAGGAGCTATTTGTTCCTATTGTTTGAGAAAGAACCTCAAAAAAGAACCATACAAAATATATATGCTCTCTCAAAGAGATGCATGAAAGGAGAAAGAAAGAAGAGATGGTTTAACCTATTGGAGTAAAAAATGACATCCCATGACATCGATCCAAAGCCCAAGGAGCTTGGGTCCAATTTCAATGCCATGAAGTTTCCATCTTAGAGTTACTAAGGATGACAATTTGGTGGTGGTCAAAGGTCAAAAGTGGAATGTTATAGATGTGGAGAAAAATATCACATTTCCCCAAATTGCTTCAATTGCAAAGTCAGTTGTAGAGTAGATGTAAAGGAGAGAGATATGCAGTAAAATATTACCCAATTCTAGCTCCTATAAATGCCAACACTATTGATAGTCAATCCAAAATGCAAGAATCCACATCCAACTTGGTAGAACCAGAAGTAGCCATTACTACAACACATGCTAAGAAGAAAGAAGTAGTAGTTCCAAAAGAGAAGATCTTGCCAACAAAGACTATAAAGTTCAAACCAGAAGTAGCCATTACTACAACACATGCTAAGAAGAAAGAAGTAGTAGTTCCAAAAGAGAACATCTCGCCAACAAAGACTATAAAGTTCAAACTCCCAATAGAGCCATAGTGTGATATAGTACAAAGTAGTCCAATCTTGAACGCTCCAATGCAATAGAAAAATCTAGAGATAATCTAGGAAGCAAACTAGGAGGTCCAAGAAACAAAAGAGGCAAAACTACCTCCACCATTAGTAGAAGTAGAAATGCACCCTTTTCTCAAAGAAAGGTAAATAATAAAAATGGGTGTTGCCCCATTCCCAAGCTGCTAGAACTCGAGTCAAGAGAGGAACGATAGAACTTGTGCAAGAGCACACAATGAACTTTGGAGCCCAACATGTGTATTTGACCATTTAAGTTCATGGGAGAGTTAAAACTTTAAATCTAGTGATTGTTACAAGTGCATAAATCATTAAGAATTAAGTCACGTACCTGGAGAATTCATGTACCTTTGAATTTTAATGATTGTATATGTTCATTGAAAAAATTCTAGTTGAGCATATTATCAATGAGAGATTGATTGTATTCATTCACAATTGTTTGAGAAAAATCAAAAGGCTACTTGTGCACACTTGGACCTACTGGAAAAGATTGTTTGTGTCAAAAAGCAATACATGACTAAATCAAAAAGGGATATCAAAAGAAAATGGAAATAACTAAGAAAGACCAAGTAAGAAAAATGAGAGTGTCAAACTATACAGTTAACCCCACAAATTATATTCTTGGAAAACACAAAGAATAAAGTGGATTGTTGAAACAATCTAAGATAGACAAGTAAAAAAGATACTAGTGTCAATGTGCCTTGCTAGCCAACAACGGCTACCTAGGTGGCAAATATCTCAACCATGAGTGATCAGCACATTGATGACTTGGTAAATCCTAGAAGCCACTGTAAAAAAAGTTGACTTCACAATAGGGGCACCCCCACCACCCCACCTAATCTCATTAACATCATCGAAACCTTAGTCTCACAAGAAGAGAAAGTGGCCATGTTAAGTACCTAGCTATGGTATTTGCATTGGAACTTTCAACACTATCT